>NC_141093.1:17424678-17497178 GCF_041138505.1 Cibotium barometz
TAAATTGTGAGACATTTGAGAGGGTAGATCGTGTTACCTACATCCATCCAACATAGACAAACAAATTGTTAGCCTATATGTGTATTATAGGTGTCCTAAGACCTACCACATGTTATAGATGTCACTCAAAGACCCCAATGTTTAAGCTATGGTTGGGTCAATTAGTCCCTTTTTACTAGGATAGACTTCAGGAGTCATTCCCAATTTTCAGATAGATAACCAATTTTAGATAGATAACCAATTTTCAGATAGATAACCAATTTAAGATAACACATCTTGTAATCATCCTCAAGAAATGTAAGATAAATAGATGGCATGACAATCCTCATAGTGGGTAAACAAATGGGCCTTGTATGTCCATGCCCAAACTACACCCCACTGAAACTAGTCAGAGGTTCTATTGACAGTCAACTAGGGTTCAACACATTACTTTCTAGCCAACTACCAACATTAGTTTCTAGGCAACACATTAGTTTCTAGCGAACTACCAACATCATCAGAGATAAGAGATAAATGGAGTGAGTTACTATATTTGGCCGTAGAATCAAGGCCTGAATTATCGGCACAAAAAATCAAAAACTCTTGGTAGATGTAACCATAATCAACCAAATGCTTAGCATGCATCCAAGCAATCAGAGGGTCGGATTATTTGTCTTCAATACCATAGGTATAAACCAACCCAAACACTAGATGCCAATAAACACCAAAGTGGACCTTAGCAATAGTCCCAAACAAGTATTTCCTATCCATAGAGTCATCAAATTATTGAAAACAAGTATGTGTATCCACAACTAATAATGAATGTATTCCATAAATAGAAAAACAGTTCAGAATGCCCAGTCTGAAATCCCCTATGTTACCACCATAGACAGCATAACTCTTATGTGGAGATAAAATAGCACAATGTTCAGATCATTAGTGATCGATTCTGACAATCCTAGAGCAATCCATATGAGCTAGATATTGTTATATCTGCAACATACCCGAATCAATATATCTATCTCAAAAAGCCCTCTTCATTCAAGGTTAGCAATATATTATTGAACAGTAATATTCAAATCATTATATAAGTCATGCATTAAGAGAGTCATTCATTATGACTACACAAAAATAGCATGGTTTGAGATTAGACCACTATAACTTAACAGTAATAGTGAGATCATTAGTGCTAGCCAGTAATAGCCAAATTTTTTGAATTGACTAGCACCTTATTAAGGGCTAACACTCATATTATTAGAAAAGCAAGAACCCCAACCAAAAATTATATAGATGCGTTGAGTAAAACACAGTGTGTTAAGACCCACATATTCTGCTCTGCGATGTGAGTTAACAAATACACAGAGCCCCTCTATCAACACACTCTTATTCCAAGTAACATTCATAATATCAGGTAAACAGATAGACATAGGATTCTATAATGGCGGAAATAAAATATCCTATGAAAGAAATGCATGTGCATATTTTCAGCCAAATAATTGCCAATATTAAGAAATTATCAAAGTTTGTATATGCATGCATGATATTTAGGGTAAAATTTTGATTTCACAAAAAAGCAAGAGATTATCATAGTTTAGCTGAGTCATGCACCTGCAACATGCAAACATCATAATAGAGTAACAATGCTCAAAATCCCTTCAAATGGGATTCAAAAGATCATTATCCCATGAATGCAAAGACTGTTGTCGGCACAGCAAAGAAAATATGACCCATATTCATGGCATCGTAGTTACCTGAGAAAGAAGAACTCCCGGCCGAAGCCAGAACAATCGACATAGCCAAAAACCAATACTACATAATAGGCTAAGTGAATTCGTATAACTCACATGAAAGGTGGCCTTTTTATACCCGTAGGCGCGCAGAGGATGCTAGCTACCACCGCCTTGCACGTTCAAGGAGACTCCATCAGCGATTTTGTGCAAAGCACCCATATCGTGTGTCGCTAGGCATGACCAGTTTGGTTATGCCCATTAATGGGAGTATAGCCAAGAGTGAAAGGTTAAGTAATTAAAGACATTATAGGTAACGCTTATCTCTTAAAAACAACATTAAATTGGTTAAGTTAAGGAAAAATATGAGTGTAATGTGTGTGTGTGTGTGTGTGTGTGTGTGTGTGTGTGTGTGTGTGTGAATCTATATATTTATATATAGATTCATATACATATATATATATGTATATGTATATATATCTATATGAATCTGTATGTGTGTGTGTGTGTGTGTGTGTGTGTGTGTGTGTGTGTGTGTTATATAGATACATATGTATATAGACATATAGATACATATACATGTGTGTGTGTGTGTGTGTGTGTGTGTGTGTGTTGTGTGTGTTGTGTGTGTGTGTGTGTGTGTGTGTGTGTGTGTGTGTGCGCGCGCATATAGATACATATATATACACATGGTTGGCTCTAAATACAATTGATGTGAATCATCAAAAGGGAGCACTACTTTCGGACCCCTTTGTACACCACATACAAGCTCATTGGCACTAAGAACCCTTTCCTATGTTGTTTTTTGAAAGATATTGTTATATGGTTATACATCTCTATCATAGATCCTTTCATCTTATGGTATAGTGTAGCATATGTCCATCTTCTATCTAATGCTTGTTATATGGTTTTACAACCATATTGTTATATGGTTATATATCTCTATCATAGATCCTTTCATCTTATGGTATAGTGTAGCGTATATCCATCTTCTTTCATAGTAGGATTTGGTAGATTTCTCATGCATCTCCTATCATAGTATGCATGTATAATATTTGATTTTCTAAGATAATATTGCCCTTTGTAAACATTAATACTCTCTCTCTCTCTCTCTCTCTCTCTCTCTCTCTCTCTCTCTCTTTGTGTGTGTGTGTGTGTGTGTGTGTGTGTGTGTGTGTGTGTGGTGCGCGCTTGCACACAGGCATACATAAGCATGTGTAGGTGCATTGCTTCACATTATAATATAACTTCATGTGTATGGATGCTCTAGTTGGTAGGGCTAGATCCGTGTAAGCATTCTAGTCGTGCCACCTACAAGGACTTTGAACATTTACCATCATCATTAAGTGAAAGGTTGGGTGGTTAAGGTAAGGTTAGGCACATGGGAAGACACTTTTGAGCCTTTGCTCAAACACACTCACAAAAAACTCATTTCCTAGTTAGTGAGAAAAAGGTCAAGGTTGGAGGGAGTAATAGGCTTACCTTAGTCAAAATCCTATGATTGGTGGTGTTTGCAACTAAAAATGTTCAATTTTAAAGAGTTTTCTTCAACCGGTGCAAAATATACTAAATGCTGGTTTTTTAGAGCATTACCGGGTGAAATGGGTCAAGGAAGCTCGAAAGTAGAACCTTGCAACTAACAAAGAAAACATCTTTACATTTGAGAGAGACGAGCATATTTCTCACCAATTTCTTTTTGCACGAGTTGCAAAGTGGTCACCATACATAGCATGTGGAGGCATTGTAAAGTGGTCACCATACATGGCATGTGGAGGCATTGTACCATACATAGCATGTGGATCTAGTGCAGATGTCGAGGCATTGTAAAGTGGTCACCATACATGGCATGTGGAGGCATTGTACCATACATAGCATGTGGAGGCATTGTACCATACATAGCATGTGGAGGGGTCACCATTGTGGAGGCATTGTACCATACATAGTTGCAATTGGTCATGGAGGCATTGTTTTCATATTTGGTTGGCATCATGCAAGTGGTCACACTTGGCATGTGGAGGCATTGTATCATGCATTATTTCCATTGATTTATTATTCATCGGATAAACGGCATTGTTTTTGTTTTCATACTTCGCCCGTCGTGAGGTCTTCTCGTGAAGTGTAATTACTTATTATTCTTGTAAATGTGGGTTAACTTTGAACAGGCCTTCTATTGAGAGACGTGTGATTGTATAGGACTGATGAAAGAAAATGTCCTCCAAAATTCCATTGCCGGGATTTGAACCCGGGTCGTCTGGGTGAAAGCCAGATATCCTAACCGGACTAGACGACAATGGAAGCGATGTCAACATGTCAAAAGCCAAGCACTATATTTCGAAAAAAATCAACTCAGATGAAAAATAAGAGAAATTTCTAACTTTGTTTTAGATAAAGGGGAATTGACGGGAAATTCTATTTTAGCTACTCAACGATAACTTTTCAACGGCTATCGTTTCTGCAGAGGAAACGTACATTGATCTTATTGTAATGCCTACCCTCACTGACCTAAGATTCTAAGGTTTTTGAAACCTTATTAGGAGATAGGCTAATTTTTTTAATTGAAAAACCACGCTCTCATCTTCAATAAACGTACCCTCGAATCCATTCCAACCGCGAATTGCAAATCTCTGCAAAATGGGGGCTAGCACTGGTTTCTCCACATTCGTGAATAGGGGAGAGCAGAACCAGAGAGATGTGACCCACTCTTTCTTATTAGCGAGGGTTCGTGCAACTCTCTTGTTTTTGTCTCTAAATAAAAAATATTTCCTGCAAGATGTGATACATTCTCTCTTTCACTGTTATCCAACTTAGCTCTCTCTCGTTGAAATATATGATTTCTCAGTAGATGCAATACCAAGTCTCTCTCTCTCTCATCATCATCCACCGTGTCTCTCTCTTTCATAAAGATTTTCCTCCATATGACTTTTTGCCATGAATCTAAAAAATTTGGTATGTGGTTGCTATTTTCTCTTCCTTGCGGAGAATTTAATTTTTCATGATAGTGGTGGCATTAGGGCACCATGGCAAAAGGCATGTAGACTGTATTCTTTCTTTAAGAAAAAAAAACTTCAAATACATGTAATAATTATGAGTCCCTTGCATTCTCTACCTCAAGTTCACCACACAACTCTCCCACTCAACCTTCCGGAAATTGGCATCTCAACTTATCATCCAACCGGTTGGACTTTCCAAATAGTCGATTAGACTCCCATCAAAAAGGATTTCAACCAAGTAAAGATAAATGGTAAATAGTGTGTAATTTGGGAAAAATGTATACCTTTATTGCTTGATTTTTTTGGTTTAATGAGAAGCCAATAGGAAATGTGTACGTTGCTATACCCCAACATTGCTCCCACTTATGTTTAAGCATACATACGTGTGTACAAACACACACTTCCTCTAGACTCTATGTGATTTCCTTTTCGTTATGGAGATATCTCCACAAGTCCTAAGGTATATGGGGCTACTTCAAGTCTACACCTTGCACTGATTTTTTAAGCACACATGAGTATGCACAAACGTGCACACATATTAGTCCTCTAGACTCCATGTGATCTCTTAGTTATGGAGACAGCTCCACAAAATCCGAGGTCTATGTGGTTACTTAAGTCTCTACGTCTCAAAGCAATTCCCTTGTTTGTGTGCCTCAACTTCCGCCGTAAGTGAGACCTAATGGACAGTTGCCATGATTCTCTCAGCTGTTTCATGTAGTGCACACTCACGTAGGTGCGGCTGCACACACGTATGAACAACCACATGCACATGCATTTGCACATATAACCCACGAATAAACTCTACAAATGTTCGGGCCATCTTCAACATGCATATGGTTACATCTATTCTGATTACATGGCGTGGGTTAACTCTTCTCATTTCCAAATCAACAACAGGATATTGTGTATAAGAAACTTTTGACTTGCCTGAAATACAACGCAAATACACTTTGAACTCTATAATATATTCAAATGAAAGAATCCATGGATACCCATGGTCAATCTTGATACAACTATCTCGGCATGGATACCCATGGTCAATCTTGATACAACTATCTCAGCATGGGTGGTTCAATCAAATAAAATGGTTTAAACAATTAGTACAATTAAGTGTACCATTGAGAAACATTAAATGTGTAGTATATAAGAAATTGAAAATGTCATGGTGCAAACTGAACCGAAGGCTACAAGGTAAATTGTGTTTACGAGACACATGAAATAGGGTAACCTAGCAGAACACCAGACACATTGTTACTTTGACCTTGAACTATGAAAAACAATATTCCACTATTTGTATTGAAAACTTTGACCTTGAACTATGAAAAACAATATTCCACTATTTGTATTGAAAACTTCCTAACAGTATGGCTGTACAACTCACACCATATGTTCATTTAGTTTTGACTTGAAAATCTATTTTGGATCTGATCCTTCACCCTAATCTATCAGAGACATCCTCATCATTAGTTGTTCTTATGTGCTTGTTAAAAAGAATAAAGGTTCTACAGCAAAATGTATATTTCAATAACTCTTCATAAATAAACCTTTCTAGATAGACCAACAACAAATTCACTCACAATTTGGTGCTTCAACAATTCATGGCCAAGACTTCAGCTAAATGGTGAAAAAGCATCAATATGTCCATTGAAAAACTTAAACATGTCACTCAAATTCAATTTCCCTGTTCACTCACACCACCATCACCAAAGCCCAGGAGAATATGCAGGTTCTTGCATGAAGATATGTCAACTTTAGTGGACAGAGCTTCATATATAAGCCACCACATGTGAAGGGCAGATTCATTGCCAAGATTTTTAATTAAATGATGTCGAAGCCTTCCATGGATAATTTGGCACGTAGATACTTCCAAAATATTGTGTACACTACATATATTGTTGAGCCTTTTGATTAAATGATGTCAGAGCCTTCCACGTTACAATTCAATCCACTGCATGTGTATACCCCAAGCACACATGCCCTCATTATGTTCTAAATTATAATTTCATCTGAGACTTGGCATTGCTTGCCTCCTTTTGTCCACCTGCATTACACACTGCTGACAGGAAGCTTTGGCATGTACTTAAACACCAGGGTGGGAGCAGGCACATATGTAACAGCATAGAAGCACCAAAACAGGTCAGTAGCACAAAATGCACTAGGCAACATAGGCCCTAGGACACAGCTACAGATGGGGTAAACAATCACGCAACTCACCAATAGGGGCTGACCCTTGCTAACTTCATCATCAAATATGCAGAGCTCCTAACACGCCAATGCAGCCTGGCCAGCATTCAGCCTCATCTACACAGTCCTTTAGAACCGCCTCAGCATGTACATCATCAAATATGCAGAGCTCCTAACACGCCAATGCAGCCTGGCCAGCATTCAGCCTCATCTACACAGTCCTTTAGAACCGCCTCAGCATGTACACATCTGCTACAACAATGCGTAAGGGTTCTCCATAGAAGTATACCCCATTCTTTCAACTATAATAATTCGTGATAGGAAAGATTCTCATAATGGTTGTGAGACTTCATTTTCCTAGACAGGTCTGCACAAACAAGCTGTCAAGGAGTTTAGGCCCTGAATTTCTCCGTAAATACTAAAAGTATACCCCTTCTTTCAACGCTAATCATTGGTGATACGTAGTAAGATTCTCATAATTCTTAAGTCTTCATTTTCCTAGACAGGTCTGCATAAACAAGCTGTCAAGGAGCTTGTGCCCTGAATTTTGCCTTTGGTGGGAAAGAATTTAGGTGTTGCTTGCCCATCACACAAGTGTCACAAATCTATAGCTTATCATGGATGACAATTGTCCAAAATTCTCATGCCACAACCTGCTAGACCCTAAATTGGAACAATTTGTGTTAGCAGAGAGCTTGTAAAGGTTCTTGCATCTAGACTCTGATCTTTGTTGTCCAAGATGGCACCACCCTTCTTCTCAAAGTGCACCTTCATATCTTTGTCCATGATCTCCAAAACCAAAAAAGAGGTTAGTACAAGATCAGGGACATGAAAAACATCTGCAACCTGTTTTGTTGTCCCTTCACTGAAAATGGAGAAATTGTACCAGCATATCTCTTTCATTGGGTCCAACCAGGAAACCAATCGTTTTGACTAATCAAGCCCATTGGATAAACAGCTTTGTCATTCTTCAGTAGTCTCTTAACTCCATGATTTTGAATGCCTGCTTTGATACTTGCCCTCTTTCCTCATTCTACCCTATGACCTGACACAATTCTGCACCCATGGTGTGCGACTAGCCCAGGAATAAAAAAGCCAGGACACTCGCACACGCATGTTATGTCCCCATGGGTCATAACGGTTGGCATGATTATCAAAGGCTAGGTTTATGCCTAGGGCGGCCCTAGAGTGGGGACGGGTAGCATACAAGTGACTTATGGGAACTTAACAAGCGCCGGATGAAGTGAAAGCCTATAAATATCAATAAGTGTGCTTTTATGCTATTATTGGATCCTAGGCCTATATAAGTGAGTTGAGGGCTCATAAGTGGCTATCCCTTGGAGGGGGATAATGAACCAAGCAAGGCCTTGACCTTGGTCTAAGCCGTCACTTGGAGGGGTCGGTTGTGGTGGTATGGGATGCCATAGTCAGGTGTTGGACATGGTCGAGGTGTTGGCCTAGCCTCATGGCTTGGGGGTGCTCCCTAGGCGCTATGGTTGGGTGGTGAGCTGCCATCAGCCTATTATGTGTCTTGTTCCTACGTGTGTTTGTGTGCAAGGATGCTTGGAAGATCTAGTGACGATTTTGATGCATCTCCATTACACTCATCCTTTTGCTCTAGAAGAAGCCTCCTTGAACTGCTTGTCCAATGTTCTCAAACTTGAAACACTGATCGGCCAATCGCTTGGCTCAAAACTCTCCTGAGAGAGTCGTGTCCGTGACAATCTCCCACTAAAAGTGTTATTATCCTCCATGGCCTTAACAGCTGTCTTTTGGAATATACTTACTATTCTGTTGCTCGACATTTTGCAAGGTCCCCAAATTGGAACTCTACCATCTCGAGGGTCGTAGCAAAACGGAGACCTCTGTGCACGAGCATGTATGTGCAAGGACAGTTGCAACCCATCCACAAAACACTCTACCTGCTCTGACCGCCAAATAGTTTTCAGGCATCAATAGCAACCTCCTGAAGCGGGCCAAGTATTCAATTAGCTACTCGTCCTGCTTATGCAAAAAGTTATCCTGTTGCTACTTCAAACAACGGTCATAATCCACAGAAGTAAAGTCCTTCAAAACAAACTTGCAACACCACAAGAGAGCAGCACCTGTCAATGCCATGGAAACAAAATGGACCTGAAAGACATCAGAACCACCTGCTGTAACGAGAGTGGCAGCCATTTTGCGGGTCCAATTGGAGACAACTTCACCATCCATCTTCACGTTGAACTTGGGAGGCTTCCATGGCTTAGACCTGAGACTAGTCCTTTCTGTGGAGAAAGAGCTCGGTAGTCCAATAGCCCCGTGATTCGTGACATCAAGCCAGTGAAGGAGAGCGAGAACTACTCAGAGTATCCAGTGGAGAGGGACTCTGTGAAGAAGACCATCAGCGACTCGAACCTCATCTCATGATGCCAACTAACTAGACGCGCTAAGTGAGAGCTATCGAACCAAGAGCAGTGCTCATCCAATCGCTCCACAAGCATTGCAGAGGGAAAGTCGATCGCTCTACCTCACGCTCAAAGTCATAGACCTCTTGCTACAAATGATGGGCACCATGATGGGGACTCGACTTACCCCGACCATCTCTACCAATATCTAACATATGTAGACCCCAATCTCCCACAAGCCGACCTCACCTCTCAGCTCACCACAATCTTACACACCTTCGCCATAGCCGCATTTCCATCCACTAGCTGATCCACTGCCAGAGCCCCTACCGGCACCATGCCCCTGAACGATTGGCATGAAGGAAAGCCACACAAACACTTGAGCGTCTCCTATGCGAGGCTGCAGCTGGCCAAACACAATCCCTATACCAGGTACCAGATCAGCCCCCCATCCCACCACCATCACATCCATCTTTTTCACACCTGCCATGGTGGCTCAAGCCATCCGGAGACTCAAAAATGGTAGATCACAGAACCACGAGGACCTCTTAGCAGAGCACATCTCCCATGCAGGGGAAACTCTGGCACCCTACCTGACCCATATGTTCAACCGGGCTCTTTCGGAAGCCTTCCCACCAACCTGGACAGACCATACCATCACATCCATGATCCATCCATAAAGCCAGAGATCCCATGGACCCCAACAATTACAGGACCATTATGATTGGCCACACACTGGCCAAACTTTATAGGTCAGTAATTGAGATGGAGCTCAGCACACTAACAGAGAGACAGGCACAGAGCATCAGGGAAGGCAGGCTTGTGGAGGTCATCCTCCACTTTGGATCACATCGTCGCCCTCCAAGCCATCATACAGGAGGCCAAAGCACGACACCGATGGGTTT
This sequence comes from Cibotium barometz, assembly GCF_041138505.1. Taxonomy (NCBI): domain Eukaryota; kingdom Viridiplantae; phylum Streptophyta; class Polypodiopsida; order Cyatheales; family Cibotiaceae; genus Cibotium; species Cibotium barometz. Next base: position 17,434,851 of record NC_141093.1, read on the forward strand.
ATTGCTGCTTTGTGGATTTCCACAAAGCCTTTGATGCAGTGCCCCGAGCCAAACTACTACAGAGACTCCAGGATTTGAGGGTACCATCAGAAATGATCTGGGAGATCATTGCATTATATGAGGGTCATAGAGCGGGTGAGATGCCCAAGAGGATTATCATCAAAGATCTCGAGTACCATCAGAGTGAAGCAACGATGCCCACTCCCACTTTCTTTGGCCTCTACATCGACGAGATTTCGGCCTTCATTGATAGAGGAGCGAGAGGAGGCATATCACTAACAGGCATCCTTGTTTCCAACTTGGGAGTCGCTTTTACGAGACTAGTCTTCTCGATGAGCCATGCTGTAGAGGCCAATGCAAGGGTATGCTTCTCTCGCTATCATGGAGAGACAAGGCTTCCAAGCCCATTTCTAGAAGCCCAGGACCAAGATGTGGCTATTTGACACCTTGGTCACTCCGGCATTGATATATGGAGCACCCTTTCGGGCACCAGATCTCATAGCAACCAAATGGCCGAAGATAGAGACGCCTCAGGTCATGATGCTCTCCCGTATGATACGCATCAAACCATCGGTAGTAGAGGCACTCTTCCAGACAGTCACATACATTCATAGGATCAGTGCCATGGCCACCTGGAGACTCTTGAGGCTAGCCCTACAGTCCTCCCAACAGCTAGCAGCAGATGGGCACGAGTCATGGTATGGCTGAGTATGCATCTTTCACGAGGCAAGGACTCTAGATGGATCGCCTACCATGTTATGTACCTATAGCTAATCCTCGGATTAGCACGCCTAAGCTAGCAGGTTAGGGAGCCCTGGGATTATAAGATAGCAGGCACATACAGAGGGCTAAGGTTCAGAATTAAAAAACTAGGCTACTGGCTATCTATAGCAGGTCAACTATTTATAGCGGAAATTATCACTATATAAGTGATGCCTTCGGTTATCTCTTCAAAGAGGGGTTTGGACCCTTATCTAGAATCATGGATTATCTAGATCGACGGTGCCTAGGCCACTTCCTACTAGAGACTCACTCATAACTCCAAGCGACCATCACTAAATTCTTCTAACCGCGAGTGGACGCCACACCAACCATGGATGACATACCCACATCCTCATCAAGCCACACATTCTCAAAGGCCCGACCACAAGCCAAACCCCTCTGGCATGACTCTAGATCAAGGCACGGCACTCCAGCGAGCTCGATCTCCCATACTCCCTGGACCTTGCCAACAACACAAACATCAGCCCCAACTTGAGGAGATCTTGGAGAGACACTGAGCCACCTTCCCACGCCAGTGGATCTGAAGAGCCTTCTTCGTGCTACCCCCATGCTTGATATCCTTGATCCTATTGGGGGTTACTTCCATAGGTTGTATCATGATGATGATCCCATTTTGTATCATATGGCTCGGATCTCACATTCCCAATCATAGCTCTAGTCTTCGTTTTCTTTTGTGCCATGATAAGGTACATGGACACTATTGTATCACTTCTGGTCTCATAGACCCCCCATTGGGTCTTTTTGAGTCAAAGCTCTAGTCTTTGTTTTCTTTTCTGCCATGATGAGGTACATGGACACTATTGTATCACCTTTGGTCTCATAGACCCATTGGCTCTTTTGAAGACCTTTCTTTCTTTCTTTCTCCACACACACCTCCTGAGAGGCCAAAAGATCATGCCATTGATCTAATTCCTGGTAGTACTCCACCAAATAGACCGCCGTACCGTGTTAGTGCAGCCCAACAAGAAGAGATTATGAGTCAGGTGCAGGAGCTTTTGAATAAAGGGTTGATACAGCCTAGTTCATCACCCTTTTGCTCACCTGTACTCTTAGTGCAAAAGAAGGATGGTTCTTGGCGCATGTGTATTGACTACAGGGCGCTTAACAAGAACACCATCAAGAATCGATTCCCCATACCGAGGATCGATGACATTTTGGATCGTTTACAGGGCTCCACAGTTTTTAGTCGTATTGACTTAAAAAGCGGGTACCATCAGATACGTATTAGACCCGAGGATGTGCATAAGACAGCATTTCGAAGCACGTTTGGGTTGTATGAGTTTTTGGTTATGCCCTTCGGCTTGACAAATGCACCTGCCACATTTAACAAAATGATGGACAGGATTTTCAGGCCTCATAGAGCGTTTGTGGGCACATTCTTTGATAATATGATTGTGCATTCACAAACTGAGGAAGAGCATAGAAGGCATTTGGCCATTGTGTTTGCAGAACTCAGGAACCATAGGCTGGTTGTTAATGGCAAGAAGAGTGAGTTTTTCTTGCAAGAGATACATTTCTTGGGGCATATTGTGTCTAAGCAGGGAGTCCGTATGGATCCAGCAAAGGTGGAAGCAATTCTTAATTGGCCAGATCTGAGGACCGTGCATGATGTACGCAACTTTCTAGGATTGTGTTCCTATTACAGGCGGTACATACGGTACTTTGCTGAAATTGCTTCGCCTCTTCATGCCTTGACAAAGAAGGCCACCCCGTTTAGATGGGCTGATCGGAAAATTACAGCATTCAAAAAGCTCAAAGAAAAGCTTACTTCGGATCCAGTAATGGTATTACCGGACCTCCGAAAGGCTTTTGTTGTCCGGTGTGATGCATGTGGAAGTAGCATTGGTGCAGTTCTCATGCAAGAGGGACATGTGATCGCCTATGAGAGTAGAATATTGCAAGATGCCGAGAAGCATTTACAAGTTTATGAGAAAGAGATGTTGGCTGTAATTCACGCTCTTTCTACATGGAAACACTACTTGCTTGGGGCTGATTTCACTGTGCAGACAGGTCATCAGACCTTGCGTTATTTCCTCACGCAAACTAAGCTTTCAGAGAAGCATATGCGTTGGGCAAACTTTTTGTCTATGTTTTACTTTCAGATTGTACATGTGGAAGGCAAAAAGAATGTTGTGGCAGATGCTTTGTCACGCAAGCCACAGGTCTCAGCAGTTTCACTTGCTTATCATCATGCGCTTGATGAAATGAAAGAGCAGTATGCCCATGATAAGGACTTTGAAAGGTTGTATGATCAGATATCTGAGGGTCAACGGCATGAGCACTATACTCTCAGAGATGGGTTTTTGTTGATGCATGGTAGACTGTGTGTTACCACGCAATTGAGACTCAAGGTTATGATTGAAAGTCATGCTCCACCGTATGCAGGTCATAGAGGTATTGACGCCACAGTCAAAGCAGTGGAGACTTTCTTTTATTGGCCAACCTTGAGAAGAGATGTCGATGCCTTTGTTAGGCAATGCATCGTATGTCAGAAGGTAAAGTTTGACCGTCAAAAGACACCAGGGTTATTACAGCCTTTACCTATTCCAGATAGACCTTGGGAGAGCATTGCCATGGATTTTATATTTGATCTTCCACGGACACAAACGGACAATGATGGCATTTGGACTATCATATGCAGGTTCAGTAAGCAGGCTCATTTCATTCCCGTGCGTAAGACGATCAAAGTTGATCATATGGTGAAGTTCATGGCGAACATCTTCAAGTATCATGGCTTGCCTACGTCTATCATTAGTGACCGTGATCCACGGATGACGAGCTTGTTCTGGAGAGGGTTGTTTGATAACATGGGTACAACTCTCAAGTTTTCATCGTCATTTCATCCACAAACAGATGGTCAGTCAGAAGAGGCTAACTCTACAGTGTTGGATCTTCTTAAGTGTTATGTGTCAGAGCACAAGCAACAATGGGAAAAATATCTTCCTTCGGTGGAGTTTGCATATAACAACACTGTTCATACCTCGACAGGCAAGGCGCCTTTTGAGATTGTGGAAGGAGGGAAGAAGGTACCACCCATTTTGCATACAAAGGATAAGATCTTTGAGGCTGATCAGTATGTGGAGAGTATGGATGAAGCTTATCGGAGAGTTAAGTTAGCACTCCAGAAAACTCAGCAGAAGCAAAAGAAAGCCGCAGACCGTCACAGACGTGCTTTAGAGTTTGCATTGGGTGATTGGGTTCTTTTGCGCTTTGAAAAGGCTAGACTCAAGAAGATGAAGGGTAAAGAGCGCTTATTCCCTAAGTTGAGCATGCGTTATTATGGGCCTTTTCAAGTATTGGAAAAGATTGGTGAGGTAGCCTATCGTTTGAAGCTACCAGATCACTGGAGGATTCACAATGCTTTTCACGTGAGTCTCCTTAGACCTTTCCGTGGGAATGTGCCTGAGGATGTTTCAGATGAGGCTCAGCCGGAAGTTGAGGAACTTGATGAGGTTCTGATTCCAGAGCAGATACTGGCACATAAGGAAAGAAAGGTACAAGGTAAAGTTTCCCGTCGCTATCTTGTGAAGTTCAAGAACTATTCACCGATGGATGCGAAGTGGATGGAGGAAGGTGACTTAACAGATTTCACCTCAGGTTTTGCAGTTTTATCTCGATGCCTTTGAGTTAGAGCCGACTCTTGTTGTGGCTCATTCAGGTTCAGCAGAGCATGGGTCTGGAGCATTACCTGATACTCAAGAGGGGGGTAGCACCTCCACTCCCTTGATACAGACAGGCTCAGATGACATCTAGAGGTCGCTTGGTGCAGTTTTTATCTCACCCGAAGGTACTGATGGCTGACAGTCCATCTGTTTATGGGACTTCTATGATATATGTGTACTAGTCACATGGGATGTTGTGGTTGTGTATGGTTCACAGTGGTATACAACTTGGACTATTACTACGCCATTGGTTTGCAGTGAATGTTGATACATATGCATGGCTTAGAGAGATTGGGACGCTCATCTTGCCATATTGTATATTTCACTTTGGATATTTTGCTGTATCACCAGAATGCAATCAAGAACGCTTGCCATTTTTCAAGAGGGGGGTATGTCATGGCCCTGTGAAAACGGAACAGCACAAGTGTGGGCATGGTGGTTGCTGAGTCAAAATATTAAATGATTCACATGTGGGGTGCCCGAACAGAGATAATGATGTGTGGACATCCCTAGGTGTGAAGGGGGGAACTAGAACATTAATATTTTAATGTTATATGTGTGGTTGCCCCTAGGCCTTAGTGGCCCCTAGGGAACTTTAATAATTATTAAAGTTGGGGGCCCTAGGACAAGTATGGGGAGGGGGCAACTCCACTTTTGAGTGCATGCCTCTCTCACTTGATTCTCTCTCTTGTTTTTGGAAAAGGCGTGTAGCATACGTGCATGTTGCAAGCGTGGAGAGCAAGAGGAAACAAGTCGGCTGCTGCAGAAGTTTAGCTACTGATTTTTGTGTGCTAGAACAGGCCGTACAGCACCCGTACACATCTGTACGACTGCAGGTACAACTCTACGACTGCAGGTACAGGCTGCGCTGACAAGATTCCGTACTGTGGGAGTTGGGCGGCGGCTGTTGCAGGCGGCTATAGTTGCTGGTACAGGCCGTACAATACTGTACAGTTGCAGGTACAGTGTACGGACTGAACAGGAGCTGGCGGCGCTGGACAGTACAGGTGTTGGCGGCGCTGGACAGACCTGGTACAGGCAGCGCTGAACTGGCTGAGCAGGTACAATCGGGTACAGAGACTAGCTATGGGCGGCGCATGCAAGTACAGTGACACGTGGCAAGTACGGACTGGTACAGTGCAGATTTTCAGGTCTGTACAGTCTGGTACAGTACTGAAGTGGATGCAGAGAGGAAGGTACAGACAGGTACACCCACACGTGTGAAGCAAAGTTGTTGAAACAAGTGTGCAAGTACAGACTAGTACAATCACTTCCTCCGGTGCAGATCCACGAGCTGATTTTGGTAAGCTCTGAATTTGTTCATCTATCTCTTTTTCCATTGGCTTATGTCTGTTTGCAGATTTGAGTTATCTGGCCTCTTGTGAGAGGAGGGGTATGGCAGATTGAAAAGGGTGGAGACAGAGATTGGACAGTGAATGTATGCTTGTGCTGAGTTGTGGAATCATGTGCATGAGATATGCCAGATGTATGTTCATGGTTGTCCTACTGAATAGTCTTGGCTGATCAGAGGGAAGCATAGAGTGTTGCTTTGAGACACAGATCTGTGTATGTGAATCCTCTGTGCTAAGAGGTATTGTGGGCTGCCAGATTGGCCATACAGGTGTATTCTCTTGGCTGGTTTTGTTGTACTCAGCCTTTCATATTTTTGGAATTGAATAAAGAAATACCGCAAGGGGCGCCAAGCTTTGGGGCCAACAGGTGTCGTTCTATTTTCAGATTTGGGGCACTCTAGCTCCAATCTATTTTGTTTTCATATCTAGACTACAAGTGGACGGGTGACTACTAGTCTACCGCACTTTGGTTTCTACCAGAGGCCGGTTTCATCCCCCGGGTTCTTGGAGCATCCAAATCAGCCTCAAGCACTCCATGCTTCAGTCCAAGGCAGCATAGAAGATCCCCCGGGTTCTTGGAGCAAACAAATCAGCCTCATGCACTCCGTGCTTCAGTCCAAGGCAGCATAAAAGATCCTCTAATCTTCAGCCAGCATATGTGCATATCCTCATGCGTTTGACAGTCCACAGTCATCATTCACATCATTGTACAAAGTTCTCCAAAGTAATACAAGCAAATACTCTTGCTTGGAGGGGGGGGGGGGGGGGGAGGGGGGTCTTTTAGTGGGTATTGAGACGCAATCTGGTGTTGACTCTCATCTTCTCGCTCAACTCTTCTCTCTTAAGTAAAGTGAATTGCATAAACTCACAGATTCAAAGAAGGCTTTGTAATGTGTTATGACAGTCGACCTATTGCATGCTACATTGGTATCAGAGTTGCAGATTGTGACCCAATTTAGCTACCCAAAAGTGAGAGCATCTCATGGAAGGTAAAACTGCAGACTTTTTCGGAAAGCTACAAAGAAGGTATGGAAGGAGTTTTCAACAAAGAAGATACCACCAAAGAAATACTTCCACACTTCAATGACGACTTCGCCAAAGCAATTTTGGAGTAAAACAGATTGCTCAAGCTCCAAATTGAGGCTAAAGAAGAAGCAGCAAAAAAAGCCAAAGAGGAAGCTCAAAAAGCCAAGGCAGTAGTCAAAGCCTAAAGAACTTTCAGAGCTTGAAAGCTTGTTCCTCATCATGGAGAAACAAAGACAAAAAGGAGAAGCCAAACAGGCTGAAGAACGAAGGACCAAAGAAGCCCAACATGATGATGAACAAAGAGCCAAGGAAGACAAATGCAAGGCTGATGAAGACCAAAGATGGGCAGACCAAGCAGCCTAAGAACACCAACTCCAGCACTCGTAGTTGATAGCATCTATGCAAGCAAATATGTTGTCAATTCTCCCTCCAGTGGCATAAGGCTCGAGTTCTTGAATCGACCCAACCACCACCGTCATACGAACTCAACCAAAATTTAGTGAGTATGATGGTAAGTGTGATCATGCCACAATTATGCAATTTATTCATCAATTTGTGGCATATTTTCCTTTGGCTAAGTTTTCAAATCCTCAAGATAGAGTCCACCTCGTAGCACCTCACCTCTCAAGCGAAGCAGTTAACTAGTAGCAACATTGGTCCAATCTATATGTCGACCCGACCACAAGGGCTCCTTAGTATGTATAGGACACCTACGTGTCCGACCTCAAAAAACAGTTTCCTCTGTCGAAATGAGCAGCGGAAATGAGACTGAACACAGAGCATAAAACGCAGAAGTGCTGTACAAGAGATAAATGCTGGAAACTCTGCTATATACACTAGATATCCGGTACAACTCGATGGGGGGGATGAAGTGGTATATATATGGCTTGGGGCTGCCAATCGACCAGTGCAAAACAGGCCGACAGCCCCTCTGTGGGCCCCACGACCAACAAGCCCTAGTCGGCCAGCATGCAGTCGGGGCCTCTCCTGATGACCTACAAAACTAGGAATGAACAATGGAGAAAAATGGAGAAAACTGTAGAAACCTCACACGGGCCGGCACACCCACATCACTGGCCCTCACTCTCTCCAGTGTAATATAGTACAGACACGAGATAATTGCTAACACCACCAACCCTAGTAAGCTAGAGTGCCGACAGAGTATCTGCTAAGGTAGAGTCTTCGTGAAGAGGTCCGTTGCAGCGCCCAATGACTTATTATGGCTGGAAATTAAATGACGCAAAGAAGAATTATTCAATATATGATAGAGTTATGGGGGTTGATGACGCCTCTTAAGCATTGGAAACTTAGTCACAAGAAACGTTTCGTCCATTTCGTCGTTTCAAAAGGTTACGTTTCGTTTCGTCTCTTTGGAAGAAACAGACATGTTTCAAAGTGACTTGTTATATAAGCATGTTGGTAACTAATACAAGTCACATTGAAGTCTATAACATGGAAAGAGAAACATTCAAGACACATTCTCCACAAAATGATACATTTTATGCCAGAAGTACCATACTTGCTAATCCTCCCAAATGTCATGTTGAATAGGGAATTTGCAGGGAAGCATGATGGAAGAGGAGTTGGGATTTCCAATGAAGGTAAAAATTTTAGGAATGAAGAATTTCAGCAATTGGGTGTGCAATTACTCGAAATTGGAAAGCTAAATGAGAAATTCGGGATATATTATGTGAATTTGGTCATTGTTTGACTTCAATTTCAAACATATATATGTATACATATGTACGTGTATGCAAGCTTCAAACCTAAGGTTTGGGAGAAAAAAATCTTCAAAAAAAAGTTATCCTAAAAAATGACTTTTGGACGAAACACCGTTAGGACCAAGAGCTTTCATGCTGTTTCAAAATGTTTCGTCATAGAAACGTTTCGTCCCATTTCAAAGGGACAAAACACATTTTCATGCGACTATCATTGGAAACCTTGAAGGCCACACGCCTGAGGGTTAGGATTAGGGTTAGCAATACACTACCCTAAAGGGCATAGAAGATATCCATTGTGAGAATGTATGCACGCAATCAGACAGAGAGAAGAGAGAGTTAGAGAGAAATTCAATGCTCTAGAGAGAGACTCAATGCAGATTGATTGATGTGATATGAAGTACACCGAGTACATGCTTTTTTATGGGTTGCAAACCTTATCTTTTCACTCACACAAATCGCATACACACATAAGCATATGACACATGTCATACACTTATCTTATCCAGTTATAAGAGTGTTCACACCTAAGCAAGTGTTCACAAACACACACACACACACACACACACACACACACACATATATAAATAAGGCTACACATACATATATAACCCTTTGGGGATAGTACACACATGGATACAGAAATACCCAACAAACCCCCCTTCGGAGCGAGGGTGGAGGTATGAGAAATAGCCTTCATACTTATGGTGATTTGGGCTCACTCGCACCACGTGATGCAAAAGATCACAATGGCCATACTTGGCATGATACAACGGATCACAGCCGCCAAGCCTACAAATGGAGCTTAAACACACATAAGATTCTTCAGCAACTATAACTAACCCCCCCTCCCACCCCGCGGCGACTCAAAACAAGGTTAACGACAAAATTACAAAGCCTTTTATAACACAAGGCGATGTGACGATACAAACAGTTATGCGGGAACACGTAACACACACACAATTATTTTTCGGATTTTGGGAGACACCCCAGGCAGAGAACCCTGACTCACACACACAACACAGAAATTACAAATTCCAGCAAAATTAGGGTGAAATCCCCCTTCGATGCCACTGGTGTTGTCTTTTCCGGCATCTTTTTCAGGCTAGCCCTTCAAACATGACACTATGAGAGCTTCAATTCGATGCAGAAAGCTTCAATTGTAAAAAGCTCCAAATTTTTGTATTTGTTGAACTTCAATTAGACAGTTTATGCCCTAATTTTGAAAACCCCCAAATTTTTATGTTGCAAAGTCTTCAATGTTGGTGTAGAAGGTTGATTTTGAAGAAAGCCCAAAATTTTATGGACCTATAAGGCTTCAATTTTACTGATTTCAACAAACGCCCTAAATTTCTATAGATGAAGAACCACTAGTTTGATGATTTTTTCAGCATCACTACTTTGCATAATATCCTTCTAAGAGGTTGTTCCCACACAAAACACTTATACACACTAGCGGTTGTTCACACACATTGGAACCGCTTTTTTTAAAGCCTACATACAATGCTAGTTTACACAACCACCTAGCACTTGTTTATTCCCACATTAATCACTACCATTCTGCCCCAAAGTGAAAATGTGGCTAGAAAGCCCAATCATCTTTGACTAGATTTGCTTTTTCTTATGGCTTTTGCTTCTTGTCATGAGAGGAAGAAGTAGCAAAGTTTGTAGAGTCTTCATCAACTTTCAGCTTTGCAAGCCTCATCCGACACTCTTCAATGTAGCGCGTTGGCCTGTGGCAATAATGACACTTTCCTTTCTTCTTGGTGTCACCCTGTGACGAGTCCACTTGCCGTTGTCTCTAGAGAAGTAAGCTTCATCTCCTCTGTAGGCTGCACCTTTTAGGTTAGGGTTTGTTGCTCCTAGACTATGGAGGATAGAACTCCATCGTGGAGTGTGTAGAAAGATAAAGAGAAGAGAGAAGAGAGAGAAAAACAATGCCCAAGTGTTTGCACGACTCAATGAGTATTGGCGTACACATATGGGGACACGACACATGGCACACTTAATCTTATCCAGGTAAGAGGGTGTTCACACACACTTACCCATACATGAGGTGGTCACACCTATACAAACAGATATAGGTAGCTACACACATACTGACAAGTATACGTGGTGGACATACAGGACACAAGAGACTCCGAAATAGCCAACATCCTTTGCTTGCATCACCCCTCAATCTGTCTCCTCATGGAGAAGTAATCCAACTAGCTCCTGATATAGAATTGCCGCCTCCTCTCATAGAGAGATTCAGAGAAGTATGGAAACTCTGCTAGGACACAGGTAAGGAGTTAAGAATGGTGGTGACCAATTTTCTTTTATCAACTACCTCATCTATATTCAGCAGCTGTTCTTTGAGGTCTAGTACCTTGGTGAGGTGATCTGCGATAGAATCACCCTTCAAGTTGTCCAGCTCACGCATCAAGTAAATGACTCAAGCTTCATTATGGGACTGGAACATGGTCTCGAGGACCACCCAAGCAACCCTTGCAAAGCTCCATGACCACATGTTAGGAACAATGGATCGCTTGGCTGAAAGAGTAAACACGGCCATTGCTTAAGCATCACGGGCATCCCACCGTCTTTGATCTTTAGTAGGTCCAGGTGGATAATGAAATGCCTGACACCACTTGTGCCACAATTTGAGTCCCCCTTGATGCTACCAGGGAGGTGCCAAGAGTTGGTGCTACAGGACGAGGCTCTTGCCCCGTGACAATCTCCCATAGCCCCCCTGGCTATTAGCAGACTCTTCATCATGAAGCTTCATAATGAATAGTTAGGACCATCAAGCCGATCTTCAATTGTTATAAACCCACCAAACCTAAAAAGATCAGTGGTATTTGCTCTTTGTGACATCCTCACAATATGGAATTTCCCAAAGCAAGAGAGGGAACTAGAAACAGGAAAGCCCCCCTTGATGTGAGCTCTTGGGAAAGTAAGAGAAAGAGATAGGAGAGTGTGCACACAAGGCACCAGGATATGACGGGATTGAAGGTGTGGTTGCCGAGTATACCAAAAACAAGGTGTATACTTGAATGAGTTAGCACAAGACTCCGGGAGTGTTACACAAGAACAGGAGTGACAAGAGTGCCTATGGATGCTTCCACTTCATAAATCTTCCCCTTGTGAACAGGAATCTCCAAATTACAACACATAGGCTTTGAATTTGTCAAAAAAAGTGTGTGCAAAAGAAAGCCCCAAAATCCATATACCTTTGTGAACATGTACGATGCTGGTGTGAGTTGATCCTCTTCTTCTTCCTTCTACAAGACACAGCAAGGCTGTGGGATGAGCTAGAGCAAAGGCTATGAGCTCAGCTCAAGGAGAAGTTGTAGGCTGAGCTGGATCAGAGGCAGATAGACAACACAACTAGTCTCGGAGCCAGCTCAGGTGGCGCAAAGGCGAACAGTGGGCACAAGCGCCAGTAGAGTGGCACGCAAGACTGGGCAGCGGCGGAGCAAAGCAGCACGAGGCTGGGCGCAGGCGGAGCAGAGCTGCCGCCGACTGAGGTGGTGTGGATCTGAGCTGACCACTGGCGGCAGTGGTTGGCTGGACACTAGCGCCACCTGGCTGGCTGGTGGTGGCGGGCTCTGTGTGGTGGCGCTCCACTGGCTGCAGCTAGGCTATGGGAGCAAACAGCTCTGCTGCCAACTGTAGGCAAGATGGATGAGGTGTGCCTAGTGCAAGCTCACAGCTAGTGGAGAGGAGAGAGAGAGAGAGAGATGATGACCAACAAGATTATCAGCACAAGGGCAAAGGGATTGACGGAACACAAGAGTAGTGGAAAGCATAAATTCATTATAGACGTAGGTCCTTTTTATAGGAGAGAACCCCTTTACAAAGATGAAGCATATGCTCCCACCACATATGCCTTATGCCACACATGATGCCAAGTGTCCCTAATAGGTGTCACTTTGCCACACATCACTAGTTTACATAACATCCTTCTAAGAGGTTCCCCCACAAAATATTTATACACACTAGCGGTTCAATTCAGCTGCGTTTTATGCTATTTATGAAGGCCTATGATTATGGGAAAGATCAGTACCTGAACAGGTATTGGAATAACTACATTAGGATATGGTGTTTTGGGCATATGTCGAAAGCCCCAATGTATTTCTAACATTGAACAATATATTTTTGGATAACCTGGCCTTTCTCCAATCAGAGAGGAGAGGCTGCCCCCAGGCTTGTACACATGAAATACTTGCAAATAAAATATTCCGAGAGGGTCGGCCCATTCCGGCCCCATTGTGGTGTCGCTTCCAAATAACTCTTTTCTTTTCCAGTTTGTGGTTCAAGTTTTTAGTGTGAATGTGACTGTGGCATCCAGAAGTGTTTAATTTGCATTAATAGTTAAGTAAAAGCCCCCGTTCAAGTTACAGGGTAAATCTAGCTGAAGCAAGGCTATGCCCTATACTTCTGCTATGTGCAAGATATGAGAGAGAGGGAGAGTGAGCAGTGGAATCACAAACGCAAGCACACACAATAAGTAGACCTAAACTTACTGTATATCTATGTACAAAAAAAAGTTACAGCTAAAATTATGTAAAACCTCAAGATTGTTGTTAGGAACAAGTATTCAACCCAGCATTTACTGCAAATCATCTTCACCCTTCAATCAACCTTGCCAATGCGTGTTTCCAACTTGTGAGCTTCAAAACATGAGATGAACAAGTGAGGATCCAAACGCCCTTTTTATAGGGGGGGAAAAATGTCAGGCCAGGTTAAGGTCATCCAGCCCTTTTCAACCTTAAAAAAAGCACACAAGAAAGACTCCATATGCTTTAATAATGTGCCCAAAGGGTATCCCATCCATGGGTTCCTTGCCTGGGCACTTCTGAGCACCTGTAGGGCTACTGAATGGACCCCAAATCAGCCTCCAAACACAACTCACATAAGTTGTCCACCACCTACTTGTACATGTATCACAAGACTTAAAAGATCCTCTACCAAACTAGTTGTGTGAATGGGCAACCCCAAAGAAAGTGTCGATGGGGCTCTATCACAACATTGACAACTAGCCAATCAACCCAGAGTTGCCAATTGTGCCCCTACTACCACGACCTCAATAAGCTGCGAGCTAGAGAAACATCAATACTTCCTCACAATCTTCCACTAGTCTACACTCCGCACTTGGGGAAATGGCCCACGTTCCACTTCCTATCTTGAGCTTTCGGACAGCCAAGGAAACTCCTTTTGTTAAGTTTAAACCTCTGGTCTCTCTCTGACACTCTACTACCAAGCTCTCCTGCCACAATCTCTCACCCCAATCGAGTCCTTGCTTGGCAGCTTCTTGTACCCAATGGACCTGTTCCTTAAGAACTTGCTCCCAAAAGATACCAATTGCTCCGTGTGACAAGCCTTGAAGAAACCTCTTTCCATGCCTTGATCTTGCTTAAAACGCAGATTCGTGTCACATACACTCTGCCCTATAGTGCATGGTGACAAGATGGCTCATCATCATCAATGCAACATTGTACATTATTAGTACCTTTTAGGATGATAATTGTTGTTTGCCGTGACCCCATTGTCATCCTCAGTCTGGGATAAGTCAGGCCTTAGACAGTCAGACAATCAGTCCAAGTCCCTTAACCCACTTGAAGAGATGCATTCATGCACATAGAGTCAGTAGAAGCCTTAGAGTTTGCATCAGGACATGTGTGCATTTATGCATAGCATTCATCCCATATGCATGTAGGCCATCTAGACCATTGCAGAAGCCTTGAGCTATCATCTAGCAGTCATCAGTATTTATCCAGTATTATTCCCATATTTTCAGCATTTATTGGGCATTTTTTACATCATTTATATATTTTGCTTGGACAAGTGCAGTCGGCCAGCACTATAGCCAGCCAACCAGCACCCCATGTCCATATAAATAGCTCAGCATATCATCCATTTATTCATTTAGATCATAATCAGCATTGAAGACCTCATCGCTTGGAGCCTTCAACCCAAGGAGCATAAAGCGATTGCAGAATTCAGCATCTCATACATCAACGTTTTCCTCATCAGCATCTAGAAGCATCAACGCTTAAGCAATTCAGCCTCTATGCAGTAAAACACAGCATCTACAGCATTCAGCCTTCACTACCCCTTGAGTTTTCAGCAATTCATACAGTTTTCAGCACCCTCATATGCATAGCCACTTGGTGAAGGTAAAACTCAGCATTCATACTCATTTTCAGCATTCATACATAGTCTAGAACAGTCCCAATCAACCCATTTTCTCAGCCTCAGATTTGCAACCTTCCTACATCCATTGGGAAGAGTACATAGGCTCGAGATTGGTCATTATTGGTGCTTCTACAGCCGTGTACAGTTCAGCCCGACTCTTGGTCTTCCGAGATCTTACGTTTGGCTTATCATCAGTCCACCGTCAATCTCTTCAAATTAATAAAGCAAATACTATTCTGGTAATGGAATAGGTGGCCCTTCAGTGGGTAATTCGGGACCCCATAAGGTGTGCAGTTTCGATCTCTCTCTCTCTCAAATCTCTTAAAGTTTAAAGTCTTTAAGTGGATTGCTAAACTCGCGAAACTCAGGATACAGAAGACGGTGTGAGCATTTGTGTGACAGGATCCTCAAATTACGAATACTTCCGCTGCATGTTACAATTCGCCTCATTGGATAAAACACAAATCTTAAGAGTTGATTGCCTACTTCCATTTTATCTACATGCAAACTATTGTCATATGCAAGTCCTATGCAAAGAAGCCTAATGCACATGACCCAAATTAGTTACAGACGCAACAAAATTGCCTAGGCCAAAAGCAAACCCTAATTTTTTGCAAGCACTTCTTGCAAACCTTGATGTAAATTATGCTGACTAGGAAGAATCTAGATGCTCTCGTACCAATGAAACATGAGTGCTGACAGTGGAATACCTAATCATTAATGAATGCTAATCAAAACAAGGATCAACGCTAATCAAAACTACAAATGCTGAGAAGAGAACACTTGAGAGACCTAAACTATTGTATATTGCAAGTAATGGATATATACAATGATAAACACAGATATATAAAAGCAGATATGAATTGTGCATTCCATGCACCTAGCTACATGCATACTAAAGCTTGTATTGCTATCCTTTGCAAAACTCTTAGTAGGACTGCTTTCTGCTGATCCACTTCCTCTTCCAGCTGCCCTAGACTTCGTAATCCATGTTACATGCACTGAGATTGATCATGATAACGCACAACAGGGCCTTCTTTATACCTTTATGCAGTGAGATTCTTTAACATCCAATTCAAAGATTAAAGAGAGAAGAGAATGAGAGAGTGAAGTAGACGACACCTTATGGGGTCCCAAATACCCACTGAAGGGCCCCCCCTGCAAGCAGGAGTATTTGCTTATATTATTCTTTGGAGAATGTTGTAGAATGCTTGAGTAAATAAGCAATATGAATGCCCAATGCAAGGACGGGGTGTCAGAATACGCAGCGGAGGACTAACGCACGTAGGAGACACATCACCATCGAGCTCCACAAACATCCCCAACGGGCACTGCAGCATCACTCCACGGGCTCCCATCTCCCGGTGAGCTGCCTCCCAAAACACCGGCCGGAGGAGATGACTATGACAAGGTGCCACTCTAGCCTATATATGGCTCTTCAACTTCCCATGCTTCCACTTCTGGGATAATCCAAGGCACCTTCTAGCCATAGATCACACGCTCGAAATCGCCAACCTTCCAACACCCTACCTTGATTCGAGCTCCGCAAGCCACCGAGGCGCGAGGGAGTTGCCCAGGACCACACACGCCCGGGCTCCGATACCATGTCAGAATACGCAGCGGAGGACTAACGCACGTAGGAGACGCATCACCATCGAGCTCCACGAACACCCCCAACGGGCACTGCAGCATCCCTCCACCGGGCTCCCATCTCCCGGTGAGCTGCCTCCCAAAACACCGGCCGGAGGAGGTGACTATGACAAGGTGCCACTCTAGCCTATATATGGCTCTTCAACTTCCCATGCTTCCACTAATGGGATAATCCAAGGCACCTTCTAGCCATAGATCACACGCTCGAAATCGCCAACCTTCCAACACGGGGAAGACCGTACGTGGGCTGAGTATCCACCAATCTGAGGCACTACAGAAGACTCTTCGCCGTTCGGGCCACTGATGCAATTCCAAATAGCTATAGGACTGCACATATGCTGGCTGAATGCTGAAGAGGTGCTCCAATGATTGCCTGGAATAATTAGGATGAATATCTGCTGCTTGTACTGTTGTTGAACTTTGCTGATGACTGAATAAATAATGAGGAATGTTGCACATGCTTTTGTATGCCAAAAGGCTGCTGGTCGGCCAGCAGAAGCTGTCAGCCAGTAGCATATTGGACAAAAATGTTATTAATTTAATGCTATGAACTGCTGTTTTAACAGCAGTAACTGATGCGCATGAATTTGGCTGCCCCACAAGGCCTCCACCATTCTGGCCGACTGCAGATGCGGTGCCTACAGCCTGCTCACTGGCTACCTTTGGTCCCCTATGGCCTGCCTATTGCCTCTTGTGGGCTGGCCATGTTATGGGCTCGCCCAAAGGCGAAACCTAATGCATCTGAATGCCTGCTAATGCATGACCTAATGCTAAGGCTGACTTCTACATGCTTTTATCTAATGAATTCACCAAGTGGGTTAAGAGGACTAGCTCTCAACTGACCTCGTAAGGCTCGGAGATTGACCTACGTAGGTCGTGCCTGACTGACCCTAGATTGAGGGCTCACAATGGGGTCACTGCGTACGACAAATATTCCTATAAAAAGGTTACTTGTGTACAAATGTTTGCACTGATAATCATGCCAGTGTGTTACTGTGTACCCCAGTGCAGGGTGCACGTGACATTCCCTCCTACTTAACTTGGCAGCAGGTTCACGGCTTCCAAGTAGTCCGCCAACAACTGGGGGTACTCTTGAAAGAACTCTTCATCTAGGCTTCCTACCATATACTCCTTCGTGGGTTCCTTGATCTTTCAACTTCATATAAAACTATCGTATTCTTCGACCGGATCCATGCTTCCATCTGTGGAGGAGAATTTGCTCTCGCTCTATGACTTCAGCTTCGTCGATCATATCTGGTTGTTGCTCTTATGATATATCCTACAATGCTGGACCTACATATGGCTTCAACCAAAAAACATGAAAGACATTGTGCATAGTCCAACTTTCCGGTAACTTTAACTTTAAAGAGACATCACTTAACTTCTGAATGACGGGAAAAGGTCAGAAACTTTGGAATGAAAGTTTGGGACAACGCTTACCCACTTGCTTTAGCCTTTGTTTCATGATGTGAAGATAAACCTAATCACCTTCCTTAAAGTTGACATCTCGCCTGGATTTGTTGGTTTGTCGGGTATATGCTTCCTGAGCTTTGGCAAGGCGCTCCTTAATTGACTCAATGATTTCCGAGAATGTCTCGGTTGTCTTGGCCTCAAGAGATGGTGATACCTGTCTCGTCAAAAGAGAACCAGCGACCAAATGCTGCATCATAAGACGTTCGGCCAATGCTCGATGAGTGAGTATCGTTTAGGATTACCTGAACCAATGGAAGGTATTGTTCCCATTTCGACTACTGGTCATGGCAGTATGATTTGAGAACGTCAAAGGCCAATTGATTATAGATTTCTGTTTGGCCATCTGTTTGAGGATGGAATGCACTGGACAGCTGCAACTTAGTCCCAAAATTGTCAAACAATACTCTCCATGTTGGGGTAAAGGCGTTATGCCCACCCTTATAGTGTGTACAAGCCCATAAGTTATAGTACATAGTACACTTAGTACTTTTAATGTACTAAGTGCACTATGTGTACTAGTGCAATATACATGTGTGATAGGGGAGTCACACACTCATGCTTGATGAGTTGACTTATCCCCACAACTCTCTCTCTCTCTCTCTCTCCCTTGTTTCTCTGTGTATGTCTCCCATGAATGAACTCTAACCCTAATTCTGGTTTTCTCCCCATCAACTGGTATCAGAGCCCTTAGTGATCCCTCCCTTCCTCTTCTCCTTGATGGTAGCAAGGAGTCAGGCGCAGCAAGGCATCAGCACATTATTGGCGCTAGAGGGAGGGCCATCGCTGGTGAGCAAGGAGCACCTGGCAGAAGTGTCAACAGGTGTCGTATCATCAGCATCATCAAGTTCTACGTGAACACGTGAAGGTCGCAGGCTGGGTGTGAACGAAGGCAGCAAAATAGGCGAACACAGGCGAAGTCAACTGCGGGTGGCGCTCATAAGCGTGCGAACCAGAGCGTTGGCGAACAGGCACTAGGCGAAATCATCAACTGCTTGTCGACTACTCGGGTGCCTTCGTCACCTAGCGCCGCCCGCCTGACGTATTCGCCATCGCCTAGTCGCCAACGCCGTGTAGCGTTACACACTTCCCAACGTCCCTGGCGTTGAAAGCAGCAGCAATTCCTCGTGTGGAAACGAAGAAAGCCCCATTACCATAGCCAGCCCACGTGGCTGCCCAGGCTGCCCAACCAACATACGTGGCTGCCCAAACTGCACAGCCAGCACACGTGGCTGCCCACAGCCAGGTGTGGCTGCCCAGCTGCTCCAGAGGCTGCCCAGCACGGAAGTCGCCGCCACCACCGCCTCCATCTCAGCCTGCAAGTCAAGAAACTCAGAAAAATCAGAAATTTCAGAGGTATTTGCCTTCAATATTTTGGGAATTTCTTATCAATTCAAGCAATTGAGCAGGTACAGGTGCCCAATTGCTCAATTTTTGAGCAAAATTGGCAAAATTGGGTGACATTGATCACAATCAGGATCAATTTGCAGGAAATTGGATGTCGAAATTTGGGGCTTTTGATGTAATTGTGTAATTAAGCACTCATACATGCTGTATGATGTGAAAAATCGCACATTTGGGCAAAATTGCGGCAAATTGCAGCAAATTGCAGTGCAAATCAAGGGGCTTTTGTGCCGATTTGGTTGATTTGCATGCAGGCAATCGCGTTTGATGCTATGGATAATGTGCTGATGCCTTACAAGCACTCAATGTGCCTGTAAATCAAGGGGCTTTCATGTATTTGATGTATATGTGGCCAAGGGGAAGCATCGTGAACACTCTGGATGCCTTCATGTGCGTCAATGTACCATGTATGATCAGCAATTGATCTTAAATCAAGGGGCTTTTCAAGTTTGTATGCTTGTTGAGCTTGGCAAAGCAGCAGGCAAGACATTTATGCCTTGAATCCTCAAAAAAAAATCAGCTTGCAGTCAAGGGGCTTTTGCCCAATTTCTGTTCGGGACTGTTGTATGCAGTGTACAGGACTGTAAAAGTCTGATTTTCACTCATTTGGATAGCCAGGAGAGCATTTATTGCTACTGTACCTGCTGGTACAGATTTGGCACAGCTTTGTGCATGTTTTGGCATGGCTGTACACTGTTTTGAGTGACCAAAAGGTTCAATTTCAGCTGCTGCACTTGCCGGGACAGGTTTGGTACATCATTGGTGAGCACTTGGTACTGCTGTACAGTACTTTGGAAGGGCAAAAGAGCACATTTAAGGTGCTGTCCAAAATCTGCAGCAACCAGATTTTGGTGTTTTCATCACATAAAATGGGAGAAAAGTTGCATTCTTGCTTCCGCAGTGGGAGATAAAGCTTGGGAGAAAAACTGTGAGCACTTTGTGTGCTTTTGGTGCAGTGATTGCACATTTTGCAGGGAGTCAGGCATTGACAAGTTGCATATTGCTATGGCAACCACAGGTGAGAGCTCTTCATTGCTTCACATCAAGAAGCTTGAAGGCTCGCATAATTATGATATTTGGCAAACCCAGTGCTACAATGTGTTGCTCCAAAAAAAGCAACACAAGCCTATCAAAGAAAGGGGTGTGATGCCCGCTTCTCTTACTGCTGAAGAGTGGGAAGATATGGATGAGCTGGCAAGATCTACTATCATGTTGTCTGTGTCAGACTCATTACTTTTCAGCATTCGTGAAGAGAAGACAGCTTGGGGAATGTGGCAGAGATTGCAGGACTTGTATGCCCAACAAAGTGCCTCAAGCAAAGTGTATTGGTTGAAGAAACTCATAGGCCTTCAGATGAAGGAAGGGGCTTCTATGACAGCCCATCTAAATGAGTTTAATGGTATTGTCAGCCAGGTCATCAATCAAAAGTTGGCAATGGACGATGAGTTCAAAGCCACTTTTCTGTTATGCACTTTGCCAGAGAGTTGGGACACATTCAGGACAGCCACTAGCAATTCGAATGCTATGCTGTCATATGCAGATGTTGAGGGTGCTCTTCTTCAAGAAGAGATGAACAGGAAAAACAACTCTGTTGGAAAGTCCAATGCAATGAATGCACGTGGGAGATCCCAGCAAAGGGGGAAAAGCCAAGAAAGGAGAAGGAGCAAGTCTCGCTCCAAAAAGGATTTGGAATGCCATTATTGTGGCAAGAAGGGACACATTAAAAAGCAATGCTACAAATGGAAAAATGATCAAAAAGAAAAGGGAAAAGGCAAAGACAAAGAGAAGGATGAAGCCAAAGATGTAAAGCCAAAGGGCAAAAGTGGAGTCAAGATTGAAGAAATCAATGTGTCACATGCAGGTGGCAGTGAGGATGAGGTCCTATTTACTTCTTCACTTGATGCCCATTCACTTCTTACAGGTGGTCATGGTATGCACTCATGGATCATTGATTCAGGTGCCTCCTTTCATGTCACAGGTTGCAGAGACTTGTTTGTCAGGTACACTGCTGGCAATGAAGGAGTGGTTTATTTGGGTGATAACCATGCATGCAAAATTCTTGGCAGAGGTGATGTGAGGCTTGTATTTTCAGATGGCTCACAGCTTATGCTCCATGATGTCAGGCATGTGCCTGAGATCAAGAAGAATCTGCTTTCTACTGGACAGCTTGATGATGCTGATTATGTTACCACATTTGGTAGTGGAAAGTGGAAGATTAGTAAGGGCTCACTGGTTGTTGCCAGAGGCTCTAAGGTGGACACTCTTTACTTCATGCATGCAGGTGTTTGTCACCATGCTAATGTAAATGCAACCGAGCTGCCGGAAATTTCTATGTGGCATAGCCGGTTGGGACACATGAGTGTCAAGGGAATGGAGCAATTGTCTCGTTTGGGTTACTTGCCTTCTCTAAAGTTTTCAAGTTTTCAGTTTTGTGAGCATTGTATTTATGGTAGGCAACTACAGTGCCCCCACAAGAAAGCTCTTGGACAGAAAGATGCTCAGTTAGAGCTTGTGCATACAGATGTATGTGAGATGCCTCAGCTTTCTTTGGGAGGGGCAAAATACTTTGTGTCTTTTATAGATGATGCCACACGCAAGGTGTGGGTTTATCCTCTTCGTTTGAAGAGTGATACATTCTCAGTGTTTGAGAAGTTTGTTGCTCTTGTTGAGAATCAAACTGGCAAAACACTGAAAGCTTTGTGTTCCGACAATGGTGGAGAGTATATGTCCAAACAGTTTCAGGACTTTTGTGATGCTAAAGGCATCAAGAGGGAGCTCTCTACTCCTTATGATCCTCCACAAAACGGGACAGCAGAGAGGATGAACAGGACCATTCAGGAGAAGGTCCGTTCTATGTTGTCACATGCTGCATTACCTCATGGTTTTTGGGCTGAAGCTGTTATGACAGCCGTTCACCTTATAAACAGGTCACCTAACACGAGGCTTGGTGGGAAAGTGCCAGAAGAAGTATGGACAGGGAAGCCTCCGTCATACAAGCACTTGAGAGTGTTTGGTTGCATTGCGTACGTGCACATACGCAGGGAAATGCGCACCAAACTTGATCCTAAGTCTCACAAATGCATATTCCTAGGATATGGTGACAGAGGTGAAATGGGGTATAGACTTTGGGATCCCATGAATAGAAAGATCATACGCAGCAATGATGTCATTTTTGATGAAACATGCATGTATAAGGAGCCTGCAAGGCAACATGAGCCTGGCAGAGTCATCTTTGATGATGATGGACATCATGGACAACAACAAAGGGCTGTAAATCAGCCATTACAGCAGGAAAACCAGCCCTTAAATGGTGCTGAAAATGGTCCAAATGGACAGCCAGATATGGCAGAAGATATCCCTATGGATATACCACAGTTGGAGGAGATACCGGGCATGATATTTCAGCCTTATGGCATGGAACAGGAGCCACCAATGGGTGATATGCAGGCTGGACAGCAACCTGCAAATGATGGTCATTGGGTACGGAGGTCCACTAGACCCTCCAGAGCCCCTGACAGGTTTGTTCCAAGGGTTGACTACTTGATGCTCACTGACTGTGGGGAGCCCTCATGTTACAAAGAGGCTTTACAGAGGGCAGACAAGGCTCTATGGGAGCGTGCCATGAAGTAAGAGATGGATTCTCTGCATAAAAATGAAACATGGAAGTTGGTGCATTTGCCTGCAGGCAAGAAAGTTTTGCCATGCAAGTGGGTATACAGGCTCAAAGTTGCACCAGATGCAAAGCCAAGATACAAAGCCAGGTTAGTGGCTAAGGGCTTCAAGCAGGAATATGGTGTGGACTTTGATGAGATCTTCTCTCCAGTGGTCAAAATGACCACACTTAGAGCTGTGTTGGCTTTGGTTGCGCATGATGATCTGGACTTGATTCAGATGGATGTGAAGACTGCTTTTCTTCACTGTGATCTCCATGAGGAGATATATATGCAGCAGCCAGAGGGTTATGCAGTAAGTGGAAAGGAGAAGCTTGTATGCAAGCTGAAAAAGAGTCTTTATGGACTCAAACAGGCACCAAGGGAATGGTATCATAAATTTGATACATTCATGAAATCTCAGAAATTCAGGAGAAGTGACATAGATCACTGCTTGTACACCAAGAAAGCTTTGGATGGCAGTCTATTGATCCTCATCTTGTATGTTGATGATATGTTGATTGCCGGGAAATCTCGTAAAGAGATGGATGCCTTGAAGAAGAGGCTGCATGAGACCTTTGATATGAAGGATCTGGGTGATGCAAATCACATCTTGGGTATGCGGATACTTCGGGACAGAAATCAGCATGTGTTGTATTTGTCTCAGAAGGAATACATTGGCAAAGTCTTGCAGAGGTTCAATATGGACGGGGGGAAGAAAGCTAGTACTCCTTTGCCTCCATATGTGAAACTCAGTGCTATGGACAGCCCACAGTCAGATAGAGACAGGGCTGATATGGCCAAGATTCCGTATGCTTCAGCTTGTGGCAGTCTCATGTATGCCATGGTTGCTACTAGGCCGGACATTGCATTTGCAGTGGGAGTGGTTTCTAGATACATGGCCAACCCTGGCAAGAAGCATTGGGAAGCAGTGAAAGGTGTCATGAGATACCTGAAGGGCACACAGGATTTGTGCATTTGCTTTGGCAAACAGGATGCATTAGTGCATGGTTACACGGATTCGGATTATGCCGGTCATCCAGATAACCGGAAGTCTACTACCGGTTATGTGTTTACATTCACAGGAGGTGCTGTGTCATGGATATCCAGGATGCAGAAGTGCACTGCCTTATCTACTACAGAGGCCGAGTATATTGCAGCCACAGAGGCTTGCAAGGAGGCATTATGGCTATCTCGGTTAGTGGTTGATTTGGGTTATACAGGGGATATTCCATTGTTGCATTGTGACAGTCAGAGTGCCATTCAGTTGGCAAAGAACCCTGTTTTTCATGCAAAAACGAAGCATGTGGATGTGAAGTATCACTTCATCAGAGAGGTGATAGAGAACAAGCAAATTCAGCTTGTTAAGATTCATACGGATGACAACCCGGCTGATCTGTTGACAAAGAGTTTGCCTTCGGAGCGGTTTGCTCATTGCAGACACTTGATGGGCATTGGATGAGGCCAGTTTCAGCCTTGATATGGCCTTGTATATTATCATGTACATGCTGATTTTTTCTTTTCCTTTACTTAAGGGCACTTTGCCTTTAAGTGGGAGGTTGTTGGGGTAAAGGCGTTATGCCCACCCTTATAGTGTGTACAAGCCCATAAGTTATAGTACATAGTACACTTAATACTTTTAATGTACTAAGTGCACTATGTGTACTAGTGCAATATACATGTGTGATAGGGGAGTCACACACTCATGCTTGATGAGTTGACTTATCCCCACAACTCTCTCTCTCTCTCTCTCTCTCTCCCTTGTTTCTCTGTGTATGTCTCCCATGAATGAACTCTAACCCTAATTCTGGTTTTCTCCCCATCACTCCAAAGATGGGACGTAAACTTAAGATCTCTATCTGATGTGATTGTCCTTGGCCAACCACCAATGGGATACCAAAACCAAATGAACAAGCGAGCTATGTCCTCGCCTCTGGCTTTCTGCTTGCATGGAATGAGCATGCAAAACTTACTAAATCTCTCCACAATTGTCATACATTGGGTGTTTTTAGATCCACCTAAGAGGACCTACGAAGTCCATACTGATGTCGTGAAACGGTCTCTCAGGAATAGGCAAAGGTTGAAGTAACCCTGCTTGTTTTGTATGAGGAACTTTCATCTTTTGACATATCTGACATGATTGGACGAGTTGGTAGACATCCCGTCACATTTTAGGCCAATAGAATGACCTTTCTAACTTTTCCAAGGTACTGTTAATACCCCTATGACCTCCAACAAGAGAATCATGGGCATCGTGGAGAATGACTTGACGCTTTTCTTTTAGTACACAAAGACGGTTCTTGAAAAACAACCAACCATCCAATATACTGTAGTGGCCTGGTTCGGAACTGAGTGCCAGTTGATATTGGGTCCGAACTCTTCCGAATCCGGATACTATGCCTTCATGACGTCGAAGTCTTTGCCTTGGATTTCCAGCACAATGGACTCCTACAATGTCTGGATTGTGCCTTTTTTATTAAGAGCATCGGCAACACGGTTGTTCTTACTAGGGACGTATTCAATCATTCCTCCAAATTGTTGGAACAATTGACTCCACCTCGACTATCTGTCACTCCATTGGACATTGGGCATGGTTTGCAACCGTGAAGTCCCTTCTATAGAGGAAGTGCTTCCCATGTTTATGTGCGGTCATCACCCCCAAAAGCTTCTTGTCATACACCAAATAATTCTTTTTGGCGTGATTCAACTTGCTGCTATAGTAAGCCACTGGCCTACCATCTTGCTGTAAAACAAGTCCAATGGCAAGGTTACTGGCATCGGTAATCATCTCAAAAGGATCATCCCATGACGCCAACTTCAAAACTGGTGACTCGGAGGCAACTTTCTTCATTGCCTCCGATGCCTCTAGAGCCTTGCCCGTGTGACGGACACTTTCTGACAACGAGTCTTCACGCCCTCGAACAAGCCGGTAAGAGGTGCTGCAAGGTCAAAAAACTTATCCACGGGTGTTCTGTAGGCCTGACAAAGACCCACAAATGAGCAGATTTCCTGGGCTATAGTGGGAACATCCCAACTGAGAATGGCCTGTACCTTTTCAAGATCGAGGTTAATACCTAATGAACTGATGATGTATCCCAGGTAATGGATTTCCGGTACTCCAAACTCACTCTTCTTGGCATTAATAAACAACGCATTGTCCTACAAGAGTTGCAAAACTTGGGCCACATCTCGCTCATGCTACTCTGCAGTCCCTGAGAAGATAAGAATGTCACTAGGAAGATGAAGACGCATTTGCCAATGAGATCCCGAAAAACCTGACATCATTTTGTTGAACGTCGCTAGTGCGTTGGTGAGTCCAAAGGGCATCACCACAAATTCATAGTGACCACGCTCGGTCCTGAAGGCAATTTTTGGAATGTCGACCTCAAATATCTTGTGATGGTAGCCACTCTTAAGATCTATCTTAGAGAAAATTGTTCCACCATTGAGTCGTTTAGGATGTACTCTATTCAGTAGCATATTGGGCAAAAATGTTATTAAATAGCATTTAATGCTGTGAACTGCTGTTTTAACAGCAGTAACTGCTGCGCATGAATTTGGCTGCCCCGCAGGCATCTGCCATGCTCGCCAACTGGAGCCCTATGGCACCTAGTGCTGGCCAACTGCAACAGGGGTACCTACAGGCTGCTGACTGGCTGCCTTTGGTCCCCTACTGCCTCTTGTGGACTGGCCATGTTATGGGCAGCCCAAATGCAAAACCTACTGCATCTGAATGCCTACTAATGCATGACCTAATGCTAAGGCTGACTTCCACATGCTTTTATCTGATGATTTCTCCAAGTGGGTTAAGAGGACTCACTCTCGACTGACCTCTAAGGCTCGAAGACTGACTTACATAGCTCATGCCTGATTGTCCCTGGACCAAGGGCTCACAATGGGGTCACGGCGTACAACAAATATTCCTATAAAAAGGTACTAATTCTGTACAAATGTTTGCATTGATGAAAGTGGTGTACTTGAAGACTACGATTCCCTGTTGTTGGTGCTGCCACCAACTCATGGCTCTAAATATCTACCGATTTTTCAAAATGAGCCTACTCATGCGTAGAGTTTGCTTGGGGGTGCAATTATTGCCTCCTCTTCAGCTTGGAACCCAGCCTGCACTCAACTAAGTAAAGAAGAAGGCAATCTACAAATCATGGATTAGTTTCTCCATTCAAATCAGGTAAGATCCTGTTTATTATACTCATTTCAACTTCAATAATAAAGCAAATACACCAAAAGGTGAGGGCCCAGAAGTGGACAATTAGTGGCCACCTTCTGAGCTGAACAGCAGTGGAGATTGCAAATGCAGGCTCCTGGCTAGTGGAGGGCTGATTTGCATTGATAACAGGCTACTCTTGTGAGGTATTGAATGCTTGATGTCAAGTGCTTGATTGGAGGTCTGAAGATTGATTGCAGATGCCTGAAACGGGGAGAGGAGGAGCCTATTTATAGAGCTATCTCCCCCCTTTCATGTCGGTTGGCCTACCAGACCAGCTACCTACCTGTCCAGACCTCTCATGCCTGCTGTCCACACCTGTCGGGTCGCTACTCAATCTGCCTTCACACTATCTACACATGTTCAGCGCAGCAGTTATCTTAATAAGCTGACTGGATAATTGTCCACACTTCAACTTCAGGTGGGTTACAACACTGAGCAACTTCGCATTGGCAACTGATTAACCTACCCTGATGGCTACTGCCAACTTGTCCCTTGACTAGGGCTCACAAAAATTCTCAATGCAGTTCTCTAACCCAAAAGGTGCACAAAAATGTCCACATGCCACCCAAGTGCAGAGGGTGTACGAGACAACATATGTGACAAACATGTAGCCCACTATGACAGAGAAAATGCTTGATTCAAATTTGTGTGTTTTTGCAGCAAGAATTTCAAGCCTGTCGAGCGTTACCTAATATATGGCATGCATTGAAAGAAGCATAAACAAGTTACACAGCAACTAAAGCTCTTGTGTGCACCAGAGCTTGAACGTCTATGCACAGTTAGTTTCAAAGCAATAAAAAGGTAAAACACTCCTAGTTGGCAGACATCATTGCTAGATTCAAGACTTCAATGCAACATAACCATAGAACTTTAGTATTATAATCCTTCAATGAAGATTGTACTTGAAAAAGGATGAAAAAACTAGGAAGCTCCAATGGCATCCCATTTTCTAAATTGGATTACTCTCAAAAAAGAGCTTATTTTAAGCATCGAATCACACTGAAAACACGACTGCTCTCTGGCCATGGCAAGAAAACCTGCTTTAGGGACAGCCTGTAACAAACGTTTCAATAACACTGTCTTGCCAAGGGGGGGAAGAAACCCGGCACTTTACATAATTTCCACTTGAATAGGAAGAAGCTTTCAGTCCTAACCTAAGAAAAGCCTAGTGATGGTCGGTTTTGTCCACTGCTTTCTCTGCCTTTCCTTCCTTCTCCTGGCGTTTTTTCTCTTTGGAAATTGCGTGCAGCCGTGCAAACTAAACAAAAAAAAAAGGAAAGAAAAGCAGGGTGACCAATTTGTGCAAAGGATTGTGTGGCATAAACCACCATATATGTATGCAAAGAAACCTCTCTCTCTCTCTCTCTCTCGCACACACGCACACACACTGTGATGTAGATCGCATTTCTAAATGGTTTATGCAGGAATACACGGAGTAAAGGAAAAATGAGGAAAAAAAAAAGAGCAAATCAGGGTAACCTAAAAGCCGATCAGATGCCGCACCTCTTTGCGGTGGTGCAGGCATTCGAAATAGTCCTCGCGAAGGGGGAAGCATTCAGAAGGAGTAGAGCAGCGGGACATGCAGTCGCTGAAGTCCATCCACAGGTCGAAGCAACGGCCTTTCGTTCCATGGATGCCCCATCCAGACGCCATAGCTACACAGCAGCTCTGCGCTCGCCTCTTCCACGATTAAGACAGTTTGGGGTACCCCTGGATTGTCCGTCCATGCCTTTTCACACGGTAGGAGGTTTATATAAGGTTGGAATATTAAGTCTTTTGAAAGGTTGTTTATGTTGCTTTGTAAGGTCCATAATTAATTTTATTTTTAGCAAAAAATATTTTCCAATCTTTTTATTTTGGTACATTTGACAAATTTCACAAGGCCATCTCTCTCTCTCTCTCTTTTTATTTAAAAGAGGACCCTCTCACTACCTTTCTGCCAACCACAAATGGGGCAGATTGGCTAGTGCGAGGGCCCTTATAAAGGCCATGATCCACCCGAGTCCAAGTTCCACCATTGGTCGTATATGCCCTCGTGTTGCATTCTACCGACGTTAATACCTCTCTCTCTCTCTCTCTCTCTCGCCACAAGCCACAAGCTTTGTTGGGTCTAATTTCTCTCCGCTCTTTCTCTTATACTTCCTTTTCATGGAGGTAACACCAACACACCACCTCTACAAATGCAACACTCTAAAATTTATTTCTCTTAATGTTAATGTTACTAATGATATTCCCACTAATCCTTTTCTGATATTGGAGCACACAAATAAATGATTTTTTATGTAGGCGTGTTCTAGTTCAAATAATATCAATTTAATATAGTATGAAACATTTAAGTTTAAAGGAAAAAATTTCTTACTATAATTGTATGAAACATTTAAGTTTAAATAAGAAAAAAAACCTTACTACAATTAAAGAATTTACAAAATAAAATAATTACTAAAGTTTTTGCCACACCATAAGAAAATAATTATTAAGTGAAATAAATGAGAATCATTTGCTTTCTTAGGTAAAGACCACCTTTCCACTCATAGTTATGTACATGTATGCCTCCATCCTATGTCCTAGTCTTCAAGTACCTGCTATAAAGGCACAGAGACCTCAAAAGTTTATATTCTTTTAAAAGACTCTGTGTGGATTGGACACAATGATTAGGAGTTCTACCTTCATAGATGAGACAATGAACTAAAATTAAGAGAGAGGAGTGATGTGAAGATTTTTGTTTTTGGGAGTGATCAAGGTGATATCTCCATGGAGGAAGGCCATGGCAACCAATAAGGGATGTGCATATGTCATTGTGTGGTTAGTTATATGATTAGATGTGAGTGTTAGAGTTCTAAAAGCCTCTCGATGTTAGTTCTCATGCTATGCACAATGCTTGCTAGTGTGTGCGAGAGTGCTCAAAGCCTCTTTATGTGTTGGTCATCATGCTATGCACATTGCTTGCTTATCCTTGGCACTAATGAACTTGTGAGTGTTAAACTTCTCATATACCATAAGCAAATGGAGTGCATTCCTAATGGAATCTATGTCCAGCCGTATATGATTTTTCATCACCAATTATATGGCCTTACTTAGTAGTAGGGCCGTACTTTGAGGTAATCTACATGCACATAGGGATATCCTATCCCCATGGCAAGGTGCTGGACAGATGTCCTAACCTAATGCGGGTCATAATATCTTTTACTTTGGAACACTAAGAAGCATTATGTGCTATAGTAAGACACATTAAAAGTTAAGCCATATGGGACTATTACCTTTGTGCAAGTGTGTGTCTTTGAGCACCTCCATGACAAGGTAAAAAACCAGCTCTCCCCATGGTGTCTTCTTTAACTTCTTTGAGGGAGTCAAGGTAAGGATATCCTTGGCAGCCTCTTACTCCAAATAAAAATATTCTAAGAGCTTTTCTCATAGTGCAGTTAAAAGATCATAGTGTTGTTGGCAAAAAGGTATAGATTTTAGAAAAAAAGGTATTCAGAGTGTAAGTAAAAGATTAGTGTTGTTTTGACTCAATGAATAAACCACGAATAAATTGGTTGTACAAGATGGGGGGCTTGATGAATCCCCCTTCCCATTGAAAGTATGGCTGACTCCCCCACATGCTCGCAAAGTTTGGTCCCATCAGACAATGTTCGCAAAGTTAAGTAACGCCCAGTGTGCATTTTTCAAGTCTCTTAGTGCTCGAGAGACCATGGAAAATTCCGCTCTTCCCCATGCCATTGCACCCAAACATTGTTTGATGTCATCAAACTTTGCGAGCATGTTGGGGGGGACTCCCTCTACATGATATGTGAGGGTAGCTCATCTACTGTGTAGATGTCGGCATCAATCACCGCATATGCTCGGATACACGCTGCCCCACATGCTCAAAAAGTTTGTTCACCATCGGATGATGTTTGATATATCAAGTAGTGCCAAGAATTTTTTATAGTCTCTTTGTGCTCAAGAGGTGTTTCTCGCTAATTTCCCTCTCAGCGGAATGGCAAGACATCAGTTTGGTGTGACAGACCAGTCAAGTAATGCCGTGGGAGACGTGTAGTCCACCGCCAGAGTTTCTGGATACAAACACCAACTCTTAAGTGGTCATGGGGACACTCAGAACACCACTCTACTATGCAAACCTTCACTCACACTCTCTCAGCTCTCTCACTCTACAATTCGCCACTGCACATCTCACTCACTCTCTCACACATACACGGCATGTTTATTAAAACAGAGACATAGCATGCTTAATTAACGCAGTGCAAAGAGTAACGCAATGACATGATGGTATGGCAACATCGCTCTTGATTACTTTCCAGAAGTATTGCAGACTATTACAAAGCAATTGCCCGACACAAAGCTATGACTTCCTGAGGACTATCTTTATAACAAGCTTCATGATACTAATTGTCAACTACCAGTTGAGAGCATACAATGACTGCACCCTTCATACATCCATTTTGCCTGTGTGTCTGTCTCTCTCTATATATCTCAGTAGTGATTAGTTGCCCTTTTAAGCTATGACTTTTTGTTCTTGGCAACGGCTCTCTGGTGGTTACAATCTGCCACCTTCACATGTGTGATACCGAGGTGGTGCTGACAACGTGTGGAGTGGGCTGACTGCGCCTCCTGCTGCCAATGAGCCTTTTGCCACCACTGAGCCTTGTAAGCTGTTGGGCGCAACACCTGGCATGCCTGCCGGTGCTCGAGCTTCTGCTTTGGAACCAGTTCCCTTAACAAATTTTTCTTTGAATTTCATGAACATTTATAGGGGAGTGCGGTCCGGGATGTATACATCATCGGAGTAGGTGGCATACTTCTGCTGGTTCTTTAATTTTATCGCATGTTCTTTTGAGCATCCCAAACCCCTATTGTTGGTCTGTGGTGTCTTCAGATCAAAAACTTTTACCACTGGTCTAAGTGCGGTGTTCCTTATAATCTTTCTTTTCGTCATTTGTATGGGCCTCCACTTGACCGGTGTGCAGCTTCTTCATATTCTACAGGATCATTTGAAGGTGGACTTTGTGCCTTCTCCACTTTCGGGTCTCTGGTGCCCCACTTCTAGACATTGGTACTTGTAGGTGGTTGCATTATAGGCGAAAGAATCCTCCTTCCTTTCGGCGTCTATTGAGAACAACAATTGAGAGCATGGGTGCTCCGGAGGAAGAGGTTTAAGTATGGATTTTATTCTACCTGCATTCTGAAGATATTGTGGCAGCTCTCTACTAGCCCTCAATAGCTCAAAGAACATCACATGTGAAGCCTCAAAGAATGGATTGTCTAGGCTAGCCCATGGACCTGCTGAGCTGTTGACCAGTCCGTCTTTTAGGTGCTCATTTTCTTTGTGCAGGGCTTGGTTGGCATTGTGCAACAACCAATAGTTCTCCGTGCTCCTTTCAGGGTACTCCAGGCAACATCATTTTTGTGCTTTTTGTGGCTAGCTCCACATCGGTCTTCACCTTTCTTGGAGTCTAGCCATTTCTTCCTTTGCTTCCCTCAGCTCTAGTTTCCACTGTAGCCTTGTCTTCTAGGTTTGTTGTACCCTTTTTGCTACTTGTCGTGCCTCCTCTATTTGCATCTGGAGAGAGCAGTTTTGTAGTCTTTCTAGTCTCCGGGCCTTTCTTTTCTGAGCTTATTTTCATTCTCCATGCAATGCTGCATTTCCAACTCCAGTGCGTTCAGCTCATTGATGGTGTCTATTTCAAATTTTGTGCTCCTTTCAAGCTTCTGTTTGTATTCCTCTGCCAGTTCTTTGGGGGCCTTGTCTCTGTCTTGGAAAGCTTCTCTCAATATTATACTCCTTGGAGGATGTGACATCCTACAACGTCTCCTACAATGCCTTATTTCTTTCTACTAGCTTTTTGTCTCCTTTTCCTAGTGTTTTGGTTTCCAAGGAGTAGCCTTCAGTGCTTGTACCAGACTCTGGTCTTTATTTTCCGCTTGTTTTCCGCTTTTCCTAGTGTTTTGGTTTCCAAGGAGTAGCCTTCAGTGCTTGTACCAGACTTTGGTCTTTATTTTCTGCTTGTTTTCCCTTTTCGGAAGCACTTGTTTTGGGGGACTCTTGGCCTACTGGCTGTTTGCTATTGTTGTTGTGGGTTGATGTTGTTGTTATGGCTCCTTGTATGCATCATCATCTTCCTCTAGGTTATGAATGACCTGTTGTGGTTTGCACGACATCTGCTCTTGGATTTCTATTAGGGCTTGCAGTGCTTGATCCCAGACCTTGCTGAGTCTGGCCTTCGCTGTTTTTATTATTGCTGCTTTGGCATCTAGCAGAAGGCACATAACCTCTTCTTCCTCTTGGTTCTTTAGGGCTTGAGCTTCTGACTGGGCAATCGCCAATGCCGTTGTGCTCTCTAGCATTTCATCTTTCAGTCCTTGGATGGCGTCGGCCCAGACCTTCACTGACTTTTGGGCTTCCGCTAATTCCACTCTGAGCCTGTTTGCGTACACTTGGACCAGGTGCGTCTCTCACTGATGAGGGCTTTGATCTTCCCTTCACTTAGCTCTTTTTGTAATAGGGCCTTTTCTGCCATAGAGCGATCTTGTTCTGCATCTCCTCAATGTGTTGTGCCATCATCTGTGATTTGTTCTCTAAATCCTTGGCTTTAGCTGTGGCATTCATTAGCATCCCATGTTATCTATGGTTTAGGGCACACATATGATTGATGGTGCTCCAAGCCTTTGATGTTAGAATTTATGCATCTCAGTGTATTTGGGGTTATACCTATTTTAGGGCATTTTATGTATTTCTCCTTGATTTAGTAGGTCGTGAGCTAGTCGGCCTGCTTTAGTGCAGTCGGCTAGGTCATACATGCACTATATAAGGAGTTCCCCCATTTCTCACTTCAATCATCCAATCCCTTGCACAATTCTCTTGCTAGCCAATTGCCATTATAAAGCTTCAAGCTAATATAAAAGGTGATCTTGTCCACAATCTCTCTCTACTCTCTCTCTTGTCTTGTTTATGCTTCTGCATGTGCATTCTCCAACATGGTATCACTCGCTTAGGTTCAAGCTGCTCCATCTACTACGAATCTGCCCACCGCCATCTCTTTTGTGCATTGTGTTTTCTACCCTAGCTCCTCCTGGCTGTAGATCAGTCCCAAACAGTGGCTGCATTTCCCTAATTTACTGCGTTTTCTGGTCCAGCCAACCCTCTTCTTGTTGTGTTGCCGGCCAGCTTCTTGGCTGCGTTTTCTCCTACTATAGAGGCAAGTCGGCCAGGTTCTTGGCTGCATTTTCTTCTACAGAGGCAAGCATTGGAGTTATCGCTGTTGGTGAGTTTCTTATATGTGGAGTTGCTAGACAAGTGGTTGTACATCTCCTTCTTCCTCCATGAGTCATTGCCCTTCTAGTAAGAGGTTCCCGGTAGTTTCTTGGACTATCTTGCTGCTATCTAGCCTCCTTCTCTCTCAGGTTTGAGAGGGGGCTGATTGGTTCTAGAGTCTTACTTCATTGGAAAGCACTTGAGAGAAGTCTTTGAGAGCTAAGATCTGTGTTTCTTGTTGCTGTGGATATGGATCCTCCCTGTACACAAACAAGGATGACAAGTTGAAAGGACCCAACTATGCCGAAGCTTCAAATGTGGATCTGGTTCATCCACAAGGGTTTGTGGGATATTGTTTAGGGCACTGAGAGGAAGCCCGAGCATCCTCAAAACTCTAGGAGGTGGACTTAGGATCAAGAGGATGAATTTGTTGCGGAATTACAAGACTGGGAGAATCGGGATTCGAAAGCACATTCAGTGCTTGTGTGGACCATCAGGAGGTCTCACCGGTTGTGCAAACTCTCACCAGTGCTCATCAGGTATGGTCTAAATCGGAGGATCTCTTTGCTCAAGATTCATCAATGAGGGTAGTTACCTCTACGGTTCGTTATTCCCTGAAGGCAGTTCCATGCAATTGTTTCTCATGAAGGCCAAGATTATCCATGACCAATTACTGGCTATGGGGTGTTGCTTTGTCCTCTGCTCAACTAGCTGCACTTATCCCTGAAGGTAGTTCCTCACGAAGGCCAAGGTTATCCATGACCAATTACTGGCTATGGGTGTTGCTTTGTCCTCTGCTCAGCTAGCTGCACTTATCCTCACCAAGCTTCCCCCGAACTATGATGGGATTTCTCGATCTTTGTGGTTCCAGGTCACATTAGTTGGATTTTGATGATCTTAGCTCCCTACTTTTGGAGGAGAAGTCTGTTCTCGTTTCATAGGGTAAGTTGAAGGTGTCCATCAACAAATCTGACCAGGCACTTTCCTCAGTTCAGAAGAAATGTCAGAGTCGCGACATCTGTCCAAGGATTGTTTGTCCAAGAAGAAGGACAAGACCAAGGGCAAGGCTTCATCTCAGCAAAGACATAACACATGACAATGATACAAATTCTAGTACCACTTCTAGGGATCCCAGGATGCTTCCGGCTCAAGAGGACCCAGATGGTGTCCTTCGCTCTAGTATACATGCAGTCCCCCTCCATGTGCTTCCAGCTAGAGGAGGCTTGTGGGCGGGAGAGGGGGCTGATTACAGCTCCACTTACTGGTGCATGGGGACCGTGATTCAGAGTTCCAAGCATTAGACATATGGCAGGACATGGTTCTTTTATATAGTAGAGATTATGAACTAGATCTGTTGAGTTCATTGTTGGAGGCTTTTGGGAGGTGATGTGTTTTCCATTCACTGTTGGGGATTATGGGTGCGCTGTGTCCAATAGCTCATCATCTATTCTTTGAGTTCACTGCACACTTGTGTGGGAATTCTTGGCCAAGCAAATTTCCTTGTTGGTGGCATTTTTCGAGGAAACAGGTTGGCGAGTGCTCTCTTCGAGGTGATTCCAGTATTTGCGGTGCTGGAGGGTCCATGGTTGCATCTTCATCAGCTTATCTTCTTTCAACTCTTGCACACTATGAGCTGCAGAGGGGGTGTTAGAATTTACGCATCTCAATGTATTTGGGGTTGTACCTATTTTAGGACATTTTATTTATTTCTCCTTGATTTAGTAGGTCGTGAGCTGGTCGGCCTGCTTTAGTGCACTTGGCCAGGTCATACATGCACTATACGAGGAGTTCCCCCATTTCTCACTTCAATCATCCAATCCCTTGCACAAGTTCAACATTCTCTTGCTGGCCAATTGCCATTGTAAAGCTTTAAGCTAATATAAAAGGTGATCTTGTCCACAAGCTCTCTCTACTCTCTCTCTTGTCTTGTTTATGCTTCTGCTTGTGCATTCTCCAACATTTAACTCATAATCCTCCATTAAAGAGAGAGCCTGAGAGAGGATGTTCTAGGCCACAGACATTAGCCCTCTATTCAAGTGCAGTTGTGGTGGCTTGGGAGTTCCGCCTCTAGCCCTTTAGGTAGCTTGAAGTTGTGGCTTGGGCCTTCTTGCATCTTCTGTGCCAGAGTCGCTACCCAAGGCCGAATTTTTGCTAGTATGACAATTTCAGTTTTTGTAGGCAGCTGCCCCTTTTGAGCTTCTTCTTCTCTCTTTTTCTGCTATTCTCCTTCTCTCCTCTTTTTCTCTTCTTCCTCCTTTCTCTTTTCTTCTTCCTTCTTTTTCTTTTCTTCTTCTTCTAGCTTCTTCTTCTTTTCTACTTCCACACCGGCTCCTCCAGCTTGCCCATGAACATGACGTTCTGCAAGAAAAAGATGAACTGTTCACGTTGGGTCTCATTCGCCCTGTCCTTCACTTGGTGCATGTTGCCTATCTTCGGGATTTCTTCTTCCACCCTAGACTTCAAGTTTGTGTCCATCGCTCCATCCATTGACAAACCTATTGCATGATGTATTGTGAGCTCTGAAACCTTTATGGGCTCCTTCCCCTCTACATGCATAGTGTTGGTCTCCAGAAATTGATTGACCAGCTTCCCCCCATCCTCAGGGTCCTGTAGCTCCTCCCACTGGCGATCCAATAGTTTTTGGAACCCGCACTTTCTCGCCCATTCTTGATGTTCTTTCTTCCTCATGTCAGGGATCATCATGGGCATGCAAAGGCTTTTCTCGGGCCTTTTGTCTGGCCTTAGAGTCTTTTTGATCTTTGGCATGGCGTTATCTTCTGAGAGAGTTCTGCAAATGGGTGAGAAAGCTGTGAGCAAGAGGGAAGATTGTGAATGTGTATGTTTAGACTCCTTGTGCTCTTTTTTGCATTTTTTTTCTCCCTTTTGCTTCCTTTTTTGGGGCGTTGTCATTTTTCAACTTTCGATATGATGTAATCCTTGATTCGTATCATGCCACCATCTCAGCTTAATGGCATTAAAGCATCCTTGCCGTCTTCCCGTCTTAGCATTGCAAGTGCAGTTTTAATGATGTTGCGACACTTGTCCTCCATGTAGTTGCTTAGGACTGGCTCGTGGTCCTCCACTTGTTCTTCTTCTGGTGTAATTACCACCGGTTGTTGGCCTTTGTATTTTCTCATCCTGAGCCTTTTTTTTTGGAAAAGGCGTACCATCCAAGTTTTCTAAGGTAAAGGCATTCTGGGGCTGACCGGGTTTTTTCCTATGAATGGTCCTATCCACTAGATTTTGAACTTTTCGGGGTGAGATCCCAGCTTAGAATCCTAGACCAATACAAGGTCTCCTTTCTCGAGAATCTTGTGCTTGAGATGCCTATTAGTCCAAGCCTTTCTTCTCCGTTGCACTATCTCTACCTGTACAGAGCTGATTTGGCAATGATATATGCAGTAAGGAAATTTCATTATTACCTCCTTGCCACCAAGTTTGTTTTCCATGTGGATCATCAAGCATTGTTGTATCTGGTAAACAAACCATGCTCCACAGGAAGAATCACACGATGGTTATTGATTCTTCTTTTGATTTCACTGTTGTTGTGAGACCTGGCAAAAAACATGTCATGCCTGATCATTTGTCTCGCATACCTAATGGTGAAGCTCCTACGGGAGTTGATGATGACTTACCTGACACTTCCCTGTCCATGGTGGAGACAATGCCTGAATGGAGTGAGAAGATTGTTAACTTGGTTAATGGCTTTCCACTCAAGGAGCTTCGTAAAGATCTAGCTCAAAAGCTGATCAAGGAATGCGAACCCTATTGCCTGATAGCCGGGACTCTTTATAAAAGAAGAAAGGATGACGTTCTTAGGCGTTGTGCCCGAGAGGATGAGTATCTATACATTTTGCAAGAGGCACATATGGGCGTAGCCGGTGGTCACTTCTCAAAAGACTTAATTGCATGAAAGATCTTTCAATCAGGGTATTGGTGGCCCACTATGTTCCAAGATGCATCACTTTTGGTAAAGGGTTGCGATGAATGCTAACGATACAAGAAACCTCAGCGGAAAGATCAGATGCCTCTACACCCAATTAAAGTAAACCAACCATTTGAAAAGTGGGGTTTAGACTTTGTAGGTCTGATTAGCCCAGCGGCCCGCAACACACAATCTCGCTATATTATTGTGGCCACTGACTATATGACCAAATGGGCTGAAGCGAAAGCGACACGTAAGGCAGATGCAAGGACAACAGCCAAGTTCCTCTTTGAAAATATAATCACACGCTTCGGTTGTCCTTTTGAACTTGTGAACGATAATGGTACGCATTTTATAAATGAAGTGATTAAGGAGCTCACAACAAATTTCATGATATCCCATTATAAATCTACTCCGTATTATCGGCAAGCGAATGGCCAAGCTGAGAGTACCAACAAGACCTTTATATCTGTTTTGACAAAAACTGTTGAGGCTGCACGGATTGGGATCTAAAGCTTACGACAGCTTTATGGGCCTATCGTACTGCGTACAAAGTGGCTATTAATTGCACACCATTCAAAATGGTATATGGCCAAGAAGCAGTCATGCCGTGGGAATTTGTCATTCCTAGTCTTCATGTTGCTACTCAAGAGGGTTGGGATGGTAATCCCTTAGTAGAGCGTATGTATATCCTTGAGCGGCTAAACGAAGAAAGAAAATTGGCTGTGTACAATGCCCTTGTGGAGAAGGATAGAAGGAAAAAATGGTTTGATCGCCACCTGAAAGACAAGGACATCAAGGTTGGGGATAAAGTCCTGATGTATGGAGTGTGTAACGAAAAGAAGAAGCTCAAATATGCTGGTAAGGGACCGTATAGAGTATGTGAAATTACCCCACAAGGTACCATCTGAGTGGAGACTCTCGACGGAGTTGAAACTATTGGATTCCTCAATGGGAGTAAATTCAAAAGATACTATGACCCCTTGAGCCAAGAGGAGTTACATGCAATCCATCAGAAGAAGGCAGCTAAAGAACAAGCTGAGCTTAAGAAGATACAAGCAAGAATTGAAGCCAAAGAATGTCAACAGCGTGCTAGGCGCCAACGAGAAGCCAACTTGGGGATTACGCAAGCATTTTTCGAGGAGGCAGAGGAGGATTCACTGGAATCTGACCCGTCTCTAAGATACCCAATTGAGTTACAGAGTCCTTACGGGGAGGTGCTGTATAATGCATTATTGGATACAGGAGCTCAACACAATTTGCTATCATATGGCGTGTGGTGTCAACTTGGAAAACCACCTTTATCCAAGAGTGCTATCCAAGTTAAAGGAATCAACAACAAGAAGAAAACCCCTGTCTCAGGAATTCTGCACACTTCGGTTGCCTATGACCATTGACAAGGGGACCGTAATTCAAAGCTTTTTGGTTATGCCTGTTGGTACCATGGAGGGGACTATAAACTTAGTGCGCAAATGGATGTTAGCCACCAAGTGCAATATTTATTGGGCAACCAGGCGAGTTACAACGCAAGAACCCGCTGACCGCTCAAAATCCCGCACCTAAGTCATCAACTCTGGACAAAATGCTAAATAACGAAAAATCACAAAGTCAAGTGGCAAAACCATCTTTGATTGGTTGCCACCCCTCTAACGCTTCAACGCCAAGAGTGGAAACAGGCAGTGTGGTCTCCAAGGCTCCGCTTACTATGCCAAAGAGTACATACAAATGGGTCCCAAAAGCTTCGTTAACAGCTACCTCCCTTGCTCAATCTCGTTCAGACAAGAAGCCTCGTAGAAGGAAAGCAGCTACCCGCCTGAGAAAAGGCAACGTAACATCACGATGGATTCCTAAAAAATATTAGTAGCCCAAGGGTACTACGAAGGGAATGACCAGATTTGGGTCCCTAAACATAAGCTGAATCCCTCTACATCACCTGTAAAACCTTGCAAACCAAATGTTGCCACCCCAACGACAATTCAAGCCCGTGGTAAGGGAAAAGTAACAAAGTGCTCCGCACCACTTCTTCCAGAGCTAGTTTGGATTCCCAAACGATATCGATCAATACCACCTAGCTCAAGAAGGGGGGAGCCACATGAAGCTTCTAGCTCCTCATGCTAGGCACACGTTGATATAGAAGTTTCTTCATGCTCTACACCTACTCTTGTCAACACCCAACAAGAGACCGATGAGTCTATGTCTCCCCTTGTAAAAGTATCGTCGGAAACCATTTCCTCCATTCGTTCATGGGAGCGTACACTACCATCTCTGCAATTTGATGTGGCCACAAGGGTCATAAAAAGCTATCTGCCCACATCACCACCTATGATCCGCTGGACAAATTGGTTCCAAGAGGTTGCAACATCATTGCAAAAAATATGATCTACCCAAGGAAAGGGGGAGCATGTACTCACGCTCGACATTCTATTGCTTCCTCCCTAACCTTCTC
Source organism: Cibotium barometz (assembly GCF_041138505.1). Classification (NCBI taxonomy): domain Eukaryota; kingdom Viridiplantae; phylum Streptophyta; class Polypodiopsida; order Cyatheales; family Cibotiaceae; genus Cibotium; species Cibotium barometz. The sequence goes on from NC_141093.1 coordinate 17,475,594, forward strand.
CCCTGACCATGTAATTGCCAAATTCAAGGGGATGTATATATATAGCTTCATACACAAAAAAGAAAAGAAAAGAAAAACAAAAAATAGTAAAAAGAGCAAGAGCACATTAAGAGGAGAAATATCCGTATACAATCAGGAACTAGATTGACCTATCATAAACCTACTGATGCTATATCTGTGTTTGCAGATATGGCAGATGCACGAGCATCACACACTTCATCCACTTCCACCTTTGGTGAGAGGTATCATCTATACCTTTCTCAGATATTTCACGTGCTATCCTGTAATTAAAACAGAATTGGATCATATAGATGTACTAGCTAGAGAGAAAAATGTTGAGGAATTAGAATGGCTAATTCGCCTATTGACCATGGTTGACCCCTACTCCGTAGAGGACATATCCCCGATAGCCCAAGACTTTCCTTTTCCACAAGATGACTATCCTCGCATGGTTACATTCTTGATGAGTTTATGTGAATGGGAAAACGAAAAAGATATATCTGACGACGATGAATGGACGGATGAAACTCATGGCACTACCGAGGCTGACTTTATTTATTTGGATGATGCGGATAGAGGCTTAGCCTTAGGGCTAGAGCCAGGACTCTACAACATCCTCTTACTATATCCTTAGTAGTAGTGTGGTGACTGGTAGGTAGGTTAGTGTTTCAAGTTGTTTCTAGTTTGGAGTCCTTAAACGAGTCTTTAATTTTTCACACTGATGTGCCTCTCGAGGTACAGTGCTTGTTAGTTGGTTGTACTTGAAAAGTTTGAGGTGGGTTCGCTTTCAAGTCCTGAGACTGCCGTAACGTTCATACATAAATATCTCATCAAATTGCGGGCATTTCTCATCGAATCAAGGAGATCTCCAAAATACAGGTGTAATTCTTCCATGCCCACTCTCTTTCGTTTTTACTGTTTAATAAATTGCATGAATTATAATGCATGATCGCATGGAACTTGTCGAAGCACTACTTAGTTTTTAAAGTTGCCTGACGTGCTAGTGTAAATCATTAATGAGTTTAACCTTATTGGATATATTCTTGAGAATGCATGAAGTCTTAAGTTAACCTGGGAATATGGTTGTCTTAAGTCTAGGGTTATAACCTTATTGGATATATTCTTGAGAATGCATGAAGTCTTAAGTTTAACCTTATTGGATATATTCTTGAGAATGCATGAAGTCTTTAGTTAACCTGGGAATATGGTTGTCTTAAGTCTAGGGTTATAACCATCTTAATGTTTGAACAACCTGGCTGTGTGTGTGTTGATCTCTAGGACATAGCTTTTACCCCTTTTGTCGAAAGGATGTAAGAACACATTATCGTTCAGGAGCGAAGATAAAAAGAAATAAATAAAATAAAAAAAGCCTACAATAAATGGCAATGCAAGTCTATTATGTGCTCTAATGTTGGCCTATCGCCTTATTGACACTTGGTAGGCGAGGATTATTCTACTCCAGACCGATGCCCTGGGTTGGTAGGGGGAAGCCTTGCCTAAGGTGAACTAATAGATTCTTGGAGAATGCCTTGTGTTAAACATGGTACCAAGATCGATGTTAGTTTTGCCTTAGGGAGGTCGCCATTGTGTGTAAAAATTATCATGTGTATAAAGAAATAAAGGCAAAAGGCTCTTGTAACTCTGATGTTTCTTGTGTCCCTAGGCTCGTGGTATTAACTTGTTCTTAGAGTAGACACATTCTGGTCATCTGTTTATTTATTAATTTGGTAATTTTCCTTGACTTCGGCCAGTAATAGACCTTGATTAACCTTCGACACCTTGCTAACTCTTGATTTACTTTCAATAATTTTAAACTCCTGTTAATTTGCTACGCTAGCTGATTCATGTGACCCCTTAAACTAAGTTCTCATGGCAACATCCATTGTGATCTAACATGCTTGAATTTATTACACTCTATATCTTTTGAATTCCAGCATACTTTCACTCTACTTCCCTGTTTTGCAGACGGTCTACCACAACAAACCCTATCGAGCTTACCATACCATAGCTTCTGACGAGGACGGAATCTACATCAGGAAAGGGGGCATGTTAACCTATGATGACGGACATGAGACGTACTATGTTTTACGTCATGTAATTAATTTAAGTATTCTGAGTCATGGGCCGGGCTTGTCGGCACCACATGTAAAGGATAAAGGGATTGGGTGATCGTCGATGAGAGGCGCACCTTGAATATCAGCAGGATAAGGGTTAGGATCGGCCGGCCATGTGTGGATGCCCATGTGTGAATGGCTAGGTTTCATATAAGAGTCAAATGTAACCCTAAAACTCTCATTCTCAATGTGTTGAATACAAGGAGTGCTCTTGCCTTATCTTCTCGGTCCCCTTCTCCTACGTATGAGAGAGAGAGAGAGAGAGACAGAGAGAGAGAGAGAGAGAGCGATCGAGCACTGTGTGGCAGCACGACGGGGTGGCGAGGCAGTAGAACAGCGACGGTGGCTGCGACGCGAGAATCCTTCACGACGGCGGTCTGAGCGGTGAGTGATACACCTTTGCTTCCTGTTTGAGCTTGCTAGTTTTTCTGGTTGCATGCTTGCAGCCATTCGTGGCTCGCATACGGTGTTCGGCAAGTCCCTAGCTCCGATTCATGTGGTAAAAGCGCATAGGTTAGCATCATCGCAAAACATTGTTGGGAGAACTAGGAAAAACTCAATTTAATAAAAGCAGATCTAATGGTTAAAATGGCTGATGGAACATCTTCAAGGCCCATTGGAATTCTGGAGAATGTGAAACGCAAACTCTTTACGTTTCGCTACCATCATACATTCGTGGTTATGGACTTCTTGCGCCAATTGGATTCATATGTGACATAATATTGGAGAGACCCTTCATGAGGGAATCCAAATTGGTGCATGATTGGGCATTAGATCATGTGTATGTGCATAGGGATTCGCAAATCTTAAAGATAGATATGGGAACATGGAAAGCACATCCCATGGAAGGGCAATTGTTTGGTAATGATTTGGTCACAAACGGAACGAACAATATTTGTACAAATATGCTAGACCTCGATGGGAAATTCCATGGAAGAAGAGGAAACGGAAATGTATGCATCACTTCCGCCTCCAGACTTTAGTGAAAACTAGATGCATGTGTTAGCTACCATAGATGTGATGCAACCTAGGGGGACCCAGTACGTGGAATCTGAAATTGTCCCCACGACCTCTGTCTATATGGTTAATTGGTAGACCATCGATGAAGCATTAGAAGAGGAGACCTCTAGTATAGAAGGGACCATAACATAAGGCTATACCAATGCTCAACGCCTCAGAAGGTGGCAAAAATAGAAACGATATATTGCCTGACAAAATGCCCTATACGAAGAAAACCCACAGATGCCCAGTTGGCTGAGATACCTTGAGGCCACTAAGGTACACGACGATGAGTTTTCTAAGGATTGGGGTGAGGAGTTGAGTAAGATATCACTGGAAGGAAGAAACAAGGAGAGAGTCACCCTTCAAGAGCTAGAAACACCTAAGCAAAAGTTGGGTGTAAAAAATGCAATAAAGCCTTGGCAGAAGCGGAACGTGAGGCTGGAAAGATCATGACTAAAATAAAAAGTGAAAATGAGGACAAACCAGACTTGCTCTCAGTACACAACCACTTCAAAACCTATACTGTTGAACGAGTGGAAAGTGGTCCAATTGACGGCAACAAGGGTTAAGGAGGATGGGCTATCCACATCATATACGATGGCCTGATGGAAGATGGAAGTCAAGGAAGTTGATATTGCGGGACCATGGGAGGAAGCTAGACCCATATACATTGCTAAGGACTTGACTTTGGCTGAAGAGGATGAGCTCGTTACTCTCCTTAAGGATTTTAAGGATTGTTTCGCCTAGAATTACAAGGAGATGAAGGGGGTACCACCTGAGGTAGTACAACATACGATTTCAATCATGGAAGAGTCAAGACCAACCAGGAAGAAACCATACCAGATGAATCCTAAGTATGCGACAACTGTAATGGAGGAAATAGACAAGCTCATTGCTGCAGATTTCATCTATGAAATCGAACATACGGATTGTGTGGTTGTCACCAATCGTAATAGTGCAAAAAAAGAATGAAAAATTTAGGGTATGTGTTGATCTTAAAAGGTTCAACGTAGCCTCTAGGAAAGACCATTATCCACTACCCTATACGAAACATGTTTTGGAAAGAGTGGTTTGGTGAAGAAGCTTACAACTTCTTGGATGGAATCTCTGGCTACAATCAGGTGTCCATAGCACGAGGACCAGTATAAGACAACTTTCAATACAATGTGGGGAACATTTTCATACAAGGTTATGCCCTTCGGTCTCACCAATGCCCTAGCAACATTTCAACGATTGATGTGCATAGCCTTCAAAAGACTACTTAGTGGTTGGAGGTATTCATTGATGATCTATGTGCACACTGTCGATGGGCGGACCATCTGGCTTGCTTAAGGAAAGTGTTCAAGCGATGTCGATTATATCGTATATCCCTGAACCCTTTAAAGTGTTAGTTTTGGGTCAAACATGGTGTGATATTGGGACACATTGTCTCAAAGAATGGTATATTCCACGGATGATAGCAAGGTCAAGTTGATATTGGAGCTGCCACCGCCTACTAATTACAAAGGTGTGCAAAGATTTATGGGCCATGTGGGGTATTACCGCTCCTTCATAATTTTCTATGCTAAAATCACCAGACGATTATATAAGCTACTCATTGTCTTTGAATGGACTAAGGAATGCCAGGAAGCATATGATCGATTGAAGCAGGCATTGGCTAGCGCACCAATTCTACGACCCCCCAATTGGGATCTCATATTTCATGATGCATTAAACTTTGCTATTGGATGCGTACTAGCCCTGTAAGATTCCTCCCCAGCCTCTCAAAATGTCCAGCATCTTCCCCTGTAATCAATCCCCTCTTCAGAATTATAAAAGATCTTGTCTCTGCCTATTTTGACATAGAGAGAGAAAATATTCTAGAGAGAGAATATTCAGATTTTGAATATTTTTAGATAGAAAAATTTCTCATATTATTAAAATGAATTCCCCTGAAACAGAAATTCAAAAAGAACTTTCCAATGTGCAATTGAAATTTATTGGAAATGGGTATAAAGGACCTTAGTCTAAGGGTCTAGATTTTCAGAAATTTTTGGATTATGGTCCAATTAACGTTCCTATGGGCCAATAGCATCAATCCATGTGTAGGGAGGAGATAAATCCAATTTATGAAAGAAGATACCCAAAAATGAGTAAATGCTCACATAAGATGAAGAGTTGACTATGTAGTACAAGGTTTATTAGTAAGAAACTATGAGTAATATAAAAAATATGAGATATTTTGGGTATCCAAAAATGAGTAAATGCTCACATAAGATGAAGAGTTGAAAATGTATAAGGTTTGTTAGTAAAAAACTATGAGAAATATTAAAAATATGAGATATTTTGGGTATCCAAAAATGAGTAAATGCTCACACAAGATGAAGAGTTGAAAATGTACAAGGTTTATTAGTAAAAAACTATGAGCAATATTAAAAATATGAGATATTTTGGGTATAATGATTCCATTTTGACACATATGTAAGGAAGGGGAGTTCCTTAAAGGAGGTGCATATTTCACATGCTTGAATGAGTTTTAAACTCAAAAATATTGTGATATTTTTATCTCTCCTCTCTCTTGAACCAAACCAAATCAAAATGGAACCAAACCGAATAAAAAAGGAACCAAACTAGGTCCAAATCTAGTCCAAATTCAACCAAAATGAATTTGGAAAATTCTAGAATTCAGTTAGCTTTGGTTAGAGCTTCCCTCTCCTATAAATAGAACATGAATCCTTTGAAAAAAAGGAGGAGAATTTTACTATACTAAAGTTATGCTGAAATAATGCTAATTTCTACTATTCTCTAAAATTCTCTCCAAATTGAAGAAATTGGAGCTTCCCTCTTTCTTCATCCCCATTAGTGACTCCATCAACATGCTAAACCAATTGATTGGTTGGGGGCCTCTACCGTGAACAAAGAATCAAGCAATTTGTAAGGTAATTAGTGAATTTTGATCTTTTTCTATTGGAATGGTCTTTGAATGCTATTGAAGTTAATTGATGAATGGTAGTGAAGAGTTACATAATTTGATGAATGATATTGAAGTTAATTGATTAATGATAGTAAAGAATTACATAAATTTTCATTTATGCTTAATTCTAATGGTTTTTTTGTAATTTCTCTCTCTCACTCAAGAAATGGTCATACTCATGACCCATTCTCAATCCAAATGAAGCTTTTCATAAAGCTTTTCCTTAATCCAAGATTAATCTATGCTTGAGGCCAAATTAATGGCTTTTTTCTATGCTTTTAGTTTATGTATTTCATGAATATTGATGATTCAATCCATTATGGATTATTGATCCAATTAGGGATCATTCTAATTATTTCTTAATGATAAGCTTTATCCCTTAGAAAAATTGAGATTTATCAGTCATAGTAGCGGAGCTATGGCAAAATTTTTATAAAAATTATGCATAAAATAATTTCATTCAAAGCATGAAAAGAGGACTTCCTACCATATTCTAGGAATTATCATCCTAGATTAATTGAAAGATATTCATTGTAATCCTAGAGAAATTGATTTTTATATTATGCATAATTGATTTTCATGCATAGAGGTATGCATAAAAGATTATTATTTTAATATAAAAGTGTTTCTTTTATCATATTTGGATTTCATGCATAGAGGTATGCATAAAAGATTATTATTTTAATATAAAAGTGTTTCTTTTATCATATTTGGATTTCATGCATAGAGGTATGCATAAAAGATTATTATTTTAATATAAAAGTGTTTCTTTTATCATATTTGAATTTCATGCATAGAGGTATGCATAAAAGTTGATTATTTTAATATAAAAGTGTGACTTTTATCATATTTGAATTTCATGCATAAAGGTATGCATAAAAGTTGATTATTTTATTATAAAAGTGTGACTTTTATTATATTTGAATTTCATGTAGAGAGGTATGCATAAAAGTTGATTATTTTATTATAAAAGTGTGACTTTTATCATATTTGAATTCATGCATAAAGGTATGCATAAAAGTTGATTATTTTATTATAAAAGTGTGACTTTTATCATATTTGAATTTCATGTATAAAGGTATGCATAAAAATTGATTATTTTATTATAAAAGTGTTACTTTTATCATATTTGAAATTCATGCATAGAGGTATGCATAAAAATTGATTATTTTATTATAAAAGTGTGACTTTTATCATATTTGGATTTCATGCATAGAGGTATGCATAAAAGTTGATTATTTTATTATAAAAGTGTGACTTTTATCATATTTGAAATTCATGCATAGAGGTATGCATAAAAGTTGATTATTTTATTATAAAAGTGTGACTTTTATCATATTTGAATTTCATGCATAGAGGTATGCATAAAAGTTGATTATTTTATTATAAAAGTGTGACTTTTATCATATTTGAATTTCATGCATAGAGGTATGCATAAAAGTTGATTATTTTATTGTAAAAGTGTTACTTTTATCATATTGGATTTCATGTATAGAGGTATGCATAAAAGATATTCTTTTTATACTAAAAGTGTGATTTTCATCATAAATGGATTTTATGCATAACTTAGATGCATAAGAGAAATTCTTTTATTCTAAAAGTGTAATTCCTACCAAATTGAATTTATGCATAAGAAGATGCATAAAAGATTGATTTTTAAATTCAAAGTGTCATTCTCATCTAAATTGAATTTATGCATAGGAAGATGCATAAAAGAATGGAATTTCAATTCAAAAGTGTTATTCTCATCCAAATTGAATTTATGCATAGGAAGATGCATAAAAGATGGATTTTTAATTCAAAAGTGTCAATTCTCATCTAAATTGAGTTTATGCATAGGAAGATGCATAAGAGATGGAATTTTAATTCAAAAGTGTCATTTTCATTTAAAATGAATTTATGCATAGGAAGATGCATAAAAGATTGATTTTTATTTCGAAAATGTTAGTCTCCTTAAATGGAATTTATGCATAAATAAATGTGTAGAGAAATCTTATATCAAATATAAGAATTCTCTTGTATTCTATAAAAAGATATGAAATGTGATAAGATGTGACAAGAGGTGTATGAGATGTGATAAGATGCATATGGAAAGTGATAGGATGTGATAAGAGGTGTATGAGATGTGAAAAGATGTGAAAAGATGTGTATGAGATGTGATAGGATATGATAAGAGGTGTATGAGATGTGATAGAATGTGTTAAGATGAGTAGGATGTGTTAAGATGTGTATGGGATGAGGTAGAGAGTGTATCTGATGGGATAAGATGTATATGGATGTGTTAGGGCATGAATGGATGTAATATGGATGTATGAATGTAGATATGGATGTATGAATGTGAATATGGATCTGTGGATGTGGAAATGGAAGTGTGGATGTATGAATGAGGATGTGAAAATGGATGTATGTATGTAGACGTGGATGTATGGATGTGAATGTGAATGAAGATGTGGATGTGGATGTATGGATGTAGATACGGATGTGGATGCATATATGTGAATGTGGATGTATGACTGAGGATGTGAAAATGGATGTATGCATGTGAATGTGGATGTATGAATGTGAATGTGGATGTATGAATGTGAATGTGGATGTGTGGAAGTGGAAATGGAAGTATGGATGTATGAATGTGGATGTGGATGTATGCATGTAGATGCGTATGTATGAATGTGAAATTGGAAGTATGATGTGGACGTACGAACATGGATATGTATGTAGAATAATAAATGTGAATGTGTATGTGAATTAATGTGTCGTCGATATGAGGAAATGGATGAGAATGAGAACACACTGAATGGAATGTGGAATAAGTAATGTGGACTAAGGAGGGATAATGTGGAAAGACGAGAGTTCGATTTAGAAACTGTATTTTGTGGCTGTTTGCAAATGACTGTTTTATGTCAAGAATGCTGGGAAAGCATTTTGACCGTCTTGTGGATTAAGGTCATGAAGACCTAACTGTTAAAGTTGTAACTGCTGTGACGGAGAGTCAATGGAGGACGTCTCGCGTAGGAAGGTCGACCGAGGTCTTGACCAGCCTCGGTTCGATTTAAATGGTGAGCTTCCGGTACGATGGATGAGGGACCAAGGAAGCAGCCTATGAGTGAAGTGCTAGGTCACCTGCGAAGGATCCTAGAGGGTGCTGACCATACGGTGCTCGGGCTCTGGGTCACTGAAGATACCCACACGTGCGTCGCCGAAGATACCCACACGTGCGTCGTGGAAGATATTGGAACAAGGAGTAAGAGTTGTTTTCTGAAATCGGGCATGGATCTGGTTGATTGACCTTGCTGGTCCTCAATGGATGAGTCCATGGCTCTTTTATATGGATCTGTGGGTTGATCTTGCTGATCTTCCATGGAGATTCCATTCTGTTATATGAATATATTGCCGGTTACTATGAGCTAGGAACTATGGAAAAGGCCCCTGAATGAACAGGTGGTGAGCGTTCTGGTTGCCAATGATGCCATAAGTACACCGATGAATGAATGACGGGAAATAAGGATTCAACCAGAGACTTTGAGGATTGTCATCAGTGACATAATGGTTTCATTAAAGGATTGTTTAAAAGTTAGTTGATGTTGAGAAAAAGGCAATTTCATATTGGGTGTGTAAGTGGTGTGACTAGTTTTATGTTTGCATGAACTTCCGGCTAGGGGGCCTAGGAACTCTTTTCCCTGGTACCTGGGACAAAACCTAACCAAATTCCTAATTGGATCCCATCACTACAGTGGTTGGGAGGTTGGCTAACCCATGGGAATGGATGGGGTTAGGCTGGACTGATGGATCCGTAAATCGAGATTTAATTTCTATTATTACGATAGATGAAGTAAATCTCGCATAGTAATTGTTCTATGGATAGGAATCAACGGCTGTGCCTCTTGATGGGAAAAAAAGCGTTGATCCCAATGATCCAAGTGCAAGTTTCTTCCTTGATCTGACCAAGTACCGTTAGAGGTGCAGTCGGATCAGTAATGATCTTGACTACGTTAGAGTAAAGAGTTATCCTGGTGGAATCGCCCATGCTTTCCGGGTAAAGGAAGTTTTTCCGGTTTCGGTTTTGGATAAACCGACGGATTAGTCTCTTGTCCGGATATCCGTGGGCGAGGCCCCGAGTGTGGGACCCTTGCCCCGCGCACGATGTGCTACTTCCGCTGCTAGTACCCCGAATCCGTTGCGCGGTGGAGACCGGGATCTTACAAGCCCAACCTAGTGAGTTAAAGGATTGGCCATGGTTTACACTGTCAACAAGTATTGACATTACCTATTAGCCAACAAATTGGTATTCTTTGTGGACCATTAAGCCTTATTATAGTTAGTGAATAAGCCTTGCACCATGGGAAGAATCACACGATGGCTGCTATTATTGTTGGAATTCGACTTTACAATGAAAAGGAACACAACATGTGTTAGCCGATCATATGTCACAAATTCCAAATGGGGAACCAGCAAACTGGTGTTGAAGATGATCTCCCTGATGCTTGTTTGTTCAAATTGGACATGGTACCTGAATGGAGCGAGGAAATATTGGATTATCTAGCTCATGGTTTTTCGCAGGAAATACCTTTGAACAAAGATAAAATGCGGTGGCTTATCAAGCTTGCTACACCTTATCAACTGATTGTTTGCAGGAGAACTATATAAGCTAGGAAAAGATAACGTGCTAAGAAGATATGTGAGAGAAGATGAGTTCGTCACACGATATTGGATGAAGCTCATTCAGGGATTGCAAGCAGGCATTTTGCTGGAGAGTTTTGGTCCCCATCAGATGTTTGCAAAGTTAAGTAGCACCCAGTGTGCATTTTTCAAGTCTCTTAGTGCTCGAGAGGCCATAGAAAATCCCGCTCTTCCCCATGCCATCGTACCCAAACATCGTCTGATAGTGACCAAACTTTGTGAGCATGTGGGGGGGACCCCTCCCATATGCTCATAAAGTTTGGTCACCATCGAATGATGTTTGATATATCAAGTAGTGCCCAATTTGCATTTTTCAAGTCTCTTAGTGCTCATGAGAGGCCATGGAAAATCTTGTTCTTCCCCACATGCTCATAAAATTTGGTTACCATCGGATGATGTTTACCGATGGTGACCAAACTTTGCGAGAGGACCCCTCACATGCTCGCAAAGTTTGGTCACCACCATCAAACGATGTTTGATATATGAAGTAGCAACCCATGTGCATTTTTCAAGTCTCTTAGTGCTCAAGAGGCCATGGAAAATCCCGCTCTTCCCCATGCCATCATACCCAAACATCATCACATGGTGATCAAACTTTGCGGCATGGGAGTCCCCCTCACATCGGGGATGATGTTTGCAAAGTTAAGTAGTGCCTAGTGTGAGTTTTTCAATTAAATGATATGAAATTTTAAAACAAAGTTGGTATACAAAATAAAAGAGACACTTAGTTAGAGCCATGATCAATAGAACATAATCATGAAGATCAAGTGTAATAATAAAGTACAAAGATAGAATCAAGATCAACCGCACTAATAAACTACAAAGATAAAGAGAAAATATGAAATGCCTCTAAAAGTATAACCATGAAATGAACAAAAGTACTATGATGAAAGTAGAGTCCCTATCAAGATAGAGATCTCATCATCAGAACTCTCTCTAGCTCCACAATGCTCTCATCGTCATCCACTCAAAGTCAAAAACAGAGGCAAGATCCATGTTTTCAACTTTGTACTCAATCAAGAGTGAGCTTGATAGCAAGCACTAGAGGAGAGTACTGAAATGCCTCTAACTCCCAGTGCGCTGGAACTCAAGACTCCACCGATGATGTCCAATCTGCCGGTAGAACCAACCTATCACAATCATGTTGTGGACATCAAAAGAGAACCCATGACCATCCATCGTGAGGATGCACTTTGGCCTAGTGCAACTCATGAGATAGTAGTCTACTCTCTCACTATTTCCCTCATTGCCAATAATGTCAAATACATCACCCTCGTGTAACAAATATGTCAGCTTATCATAGTTGGCCATGAACACACGACCAATGTGCTCATTGGACAACACTCGATGTGAAGGATGCTCCTGTCTGTATCCATGCATCTACCCATCCTCTCGAGGCATAATTTGACCAATCACCAAACTGTCATGTGTGAATTATGTGGGCCACCATGCACATGCTTCTTATGGAATGTAAGCCCAAGGTGCCTAGTACTGTGTCACAATCATGTGAGCCTCGACGTGTGAATTATGGGGGCCACCATGCACATGCTTCTTATGGAATGTAAGCCCAAGGTGCCTAGTACTGTGTCACAATCATGTGAGCCTCGACGGTCAATAAGGCCACCATCCATACACCAAAAAAATTTCTTGATAATCTGAGCATCACGTGAAGGATAGGATGGTGCTATGCTTCCACATAAATATTGGAAACACCACTTGACCACGTGACATGGATCTTTGAACTGCTTAGCATCTTATCACAATTAATGACATCTCGTGAGTTTCACACACGTGCCTACACCATCATGCTTGCCCTTTCTGTGACCAATCTTAAAGAAGCTCCAACTCACTGGGATACTAGATTGCACATGCCACCTATAAACCCATAAAAATAAGTTTTGCTAATTGTTTTCTTTAAGATATTCTAGAATTTAGGTTATTTACGGATCCATGTGACCCCACAATCTCGTAAAAAATTATCATGGAGACGGAAGCATCATGTGAGCGATCATTAGTGATGTAAAAATAATACTCTCGAACAATGGCACGGGCCTCAAGGGTACTTGTTATCCTATCTACATGTGTCTCTGCATGCTGATAGCTAATGTGGACCATAATAACAATCTAGTGAGGTTAGGGGGGTGAGATGATTAGGTCACAAAAATCAATTAAGTAGTATAGCTCAAATACAAAACAAATAGTATAGCTCAAATACAAAACAAATAATATAAAATATAACCATTACTTGCTCTGAGAAGTAATACTCAAATTGTATCTCTTGAAAAGGTGTGAATGTGTAGTTCTCTGCAAAATCGACCACAAAGATAACCACACCAATAAGGAACTCCACCAAGAATGCTCAGAACTGACGATCTTGCCACTTAGCACAATGAGTGTGTTGTATATAGGGGAGTTTCTCCCTAAATGTCACCTTGTGAAGTGACATTTAGGGAGAAACCACACCAATAGGAATTCCACCAAGAATGCTCAGAGCTGACGATCTTGCCACTTGGCACAATGAGTGTGTTGTATATAGGGGAGTTTCTCCCTAAATGTCACTGCTGTGAAGTGACAATGTGGTGTTTGTTTTGTCCACGAACTGCAACTTCTTGGACTGCACACCACTTTGGAGTTGATGTGTCACATACTCATAGCGTTGTAATGTCATTATAGATCTCTTGGTCACTTGCATCAAGATCTACCGTTTGTAGCTATGCACGTGAAGCACATGATGTTCAACTGCTCTCCACATAAGGCATCATATGGTAATGGCCATCCTCCGTGTGCACACACAAAAGAGAGTGGATGAAATCATGAGGATTGTGAGGCAACTCTCTATGCCCACTAAGAGAATGGAACATATCATAAAACAGTTGAAACTCAACATTGGTAGTGACAACATGTGTCGTGTCGTGAAAGCACCTCACAAACCAAGGCTTACACCCCTCAAATGACCTTTGCCCAATTTTACGGTTTGGAAATGATGCCAAAAACTAATAATACAACTTGATTTGGGTCATTTCAAGAAAGCAAGCACCATGCATAATGAACACTCCTCTTATAACTCTCTTGTGTGCAAAGCTTTCTTGAAAACTAGTGAGGCATAATAATTTTCCTCCCAAAAACTTTCTATCAAGGCTCTAGTGGTTTCATCTAGTCGGCGATTATGCCTAATTACACGACCACTACTCACCCACACACAGCACCAGCCTCATCGTCTAAACTTTGTAGTCTCTACTAGAGCCAACTCTAAGTGTGTGTGGTGCTATGAAAAGGATGCGAGATGTGGTAAGATGTGGCACTCACCTTACCCTTCATTTGGGAGCTACTTATGGTTGCCACAATAGCCTGTTGAGTAGCAAAGTGTCTGCATAGTTCCTCTTCTTGACAAAACTACATAGGAGCAATGAACACTTTGTAGCACCCCCATGCTTGCTCTCCTCTCTCTTCAACCTCCAATGTCAAAAAGTGCCCTACACACTCGGCCATGTTGGGCTGATCGATCAAAGCATTAAGCACGCATGCTTGTGATGAAGGCGTGAGGTCTTTGAAATAGGATTGGACGATTGCATGGGCATAGCAATGCACCCCCGACTTTGGTAGTTCTTTCCTATCCACACTATGGGCGCCCAAAGGAGGGGGCTGGGTTCTTGTGTGGAAGAGAAAGGGGGGGGGAAGGGGGTTCTTGTGTAAGAGAAGGGGTTCTTGAAGAGGAAGAAGGGTTGGTTCATGTGGATTATCTCTAAACTAAGGGATAATGGTGGAGAAGAGGGCAGAGGGAGAGGAAGAGGAGGGGCAAGGCTTTGATTGTCGATTTTGCCAAACAGAAGGTGTTGCTTATAGACATGCTCTCCACTCTCTCTTTCTCTCATGAGCTACCCTTTTCCTCTCATCCTCTTGAGATTGGTGGACAGGGGAAAGTCTAGTCCTATCATATTTTTGACTCCTACGACTTTGAGAACAAATTCTCAAGGAAGCTAAGAGAGAAAAAATTATGAGGGCTTAATGATGGGATAGTACTAGAGGTATGTGTGGGATTGTGTGTTTATATAGGAAAATTAGCTTATCCATTATATTTCATGATTGATTAGATAATTAAGATAAATATAAACATAAAAAATCTATTATCCACTTAAAAATATGTATTATTAATAATAAATATTTATAAATCTTAAAATTTATCATTACTATATATATATATATATAATTATCTTGCATTGTTTCAAATTTAATTATATTCAAAGGTTTTTTCTACACATAAAATATTTTTATGAAATATTAAATTTAAAAAATCATTTTTAAAAATAAAATAATATGAACTTTTAAAAAATTACTATTTATCTATTTTTAAAAATATAATACTTTAAAATTATTATTTTTAAAATTTTTAAAATTTATAAGTTATATATATTTTATTTTTTAAAACTTATATTTTTATTCTATTTTTAGAAAATATTAAAAATATATTAAATTAATTTTAAAAATTAAATCTTTTAAAAAGTATTTTTAAAAACTTAATGAGAAGGTGGAAGGGAGGTGCCACGTGGTAGGCGTATACGCCATGTGGCACTTACTTGATATATGTGGCTATATTATATGGCTGATGTGGCTATACTCCCCATGTCTACATGGGTTTACATGTGGAATGATGCATGACATGACATTCCATGATGTGGAATGCCCTGTCACGAAGTGCGAGGAGGCATGCTAAGGTGACAAGAAGATGTGGCATTAATGATGATGACTGGGATGATGAGGTGGGAAAGCAACTAGGTTGACCACGTTGTCATG
The DNA here is from genome assembly GCF_041138505.1 of Cibotium barometz. Classification (NCBI taxonomy): domain Eukaryota; kingdom Viridiplantae; phylum Streptophyta; class Polypodiopsida; order Cyatheales; family Cibotiaceae; genus Cibotium; species Cibotium barometz. The sequence goes on from NC_141093.1 coordinate 17,491,131, forward strand.
GAGGGTGGAGGTGGTAAGGTGAGCTGGCATAGTGCTTATGTGGATTCTCTCTAAGTAGCATGTACATATAATATTTGTGCCCACCCAAGGCTCACACATGGCATGATCTTTAGGCTTTGAAGATTACCATGCCTAGATTTCCAAACCTAATTAGGATTGGTTTTAGACTTGAAAATGGGGAGTGGTGGATACAATTTAGAAATTTTTACTTAGGAGAATTGAAAATGGACCTTCTCGTACTCAAATTAAGCCATTTTTAAAAATAAATTAATGGTAACAAGTATAGTGATCCCTAGAGTTTTTAGATCAAAAGATTTAATATTTGATTTTCTAAAATTAAATTATCTAACAATCATAACAAATTTTACAAATTACATCTACAAAAATCCAATCGTTATATTTGTAATTTTACCTTAGATCCACATTCTACTAATCTTTTCCAATCCAATCATCACTAGATCCATATAAATTGAGCATTTTAAATGGTAGATATGGTGGAGGACAAAATAGTATGTATTTTAATAATTCTAATACCTTTTAAATAATATGAAAAATAGTAAAACACATGAAAAATTACTCAATAAATTAAGTTAAGCTCTATGTTATGTGGATTTGTGATATGCAAAGTGGGAATATCATATGAGTAATAATATAAAAGTTATAGGCAATTTACTCACATTTAGTGGACCTGTCCAAACTTGGGATAGGGCATGTACACAATTTTTATGCTGAAACAAAAGGGGCTTTCAATTATTGGATATTTGATCAGATTATAGTTTTAGTTTCCCAACTTTTCATGTGATGTTTCATTAGAAGTCCTTGAAGTGAAACTCCTTGGCTAACTAGGAGAGATTGGCTATTCTTCTTGAAAAATTGCCTGTTTTCATGCAAACCCAAGGGCGCTCACTAAACAAAATTGGATAACCTCATCTTGCAACCACCCATCTCATGTGGTTCTTTATCTTTTCTTAAATTTTCTTGTGTTCCCTCATTCTAATCTTACAGTACCATTTGAAGGAATTGTGGGACAATATTCAATAGTTACCCAAGTGCCCAAGTGTAATGCATAAGCAAACAAGTTTTTGAAAGTCTCCTACACTTTCCTAAACTTCTCAATTTATCTGGTCTTTTTATTCTTTATTGTTTGTAATTATGGTTCATCTTCTAAAGTGTTGCCTTGTGATTCTTCATTTCTCAATATCTCTTCCTCTCTTAGATTTTTGTCAATTCCTTTTCTTTTAGTTCATGTCCCCATTTTTTCCTTTCTTTTCTCTAGATCTAGTTTCCCTTTTAATGTTTATATTTTTCTTGCTTCTTGCCTTTCATAAAATGTTCTACATTTTCTTTCTCATGTTCTTGCTTTTGTTCTTTTAACATTATCTCTAATGATGATCCAAGTGATCTTTTAGGGTTCTTTTAGGTTTATTGAACTTTTAGCTTCTGCTTCCATTCTACTAATGTCCTATTTCCTCCTTTGATTCCTCTCTTTATTCTTGTCTTTCTTTGTCTAGATCTTCTACCATTGGTTTTCTCTCCCAAACAACAAGGACTAATGAATCTCTTTTTTAAATCTTGATGCACATAAATACTCATGGTGGGGATAAGCCCCCTGCATGAGGGGGGGAAGATTGTACCTACTAATATTAGTGTCATATGAGAGCTAAGTATTTTTATGTGTTTATTCACAAGCTTGATTTTTGTTGAATATGATGAAATTGATTTATGTTGAATGGTTGATTTTTGTCGAATATGATGTAATTACTTTATGTTGAGCGGTTTCTTTTTATCAAATATGATGTAATTACTTTATGTTGAACGGTTTCTTGAGAAATTGATTCCACAAATAACTAGATGGAGATTCTTGTGTCGCATATAGTTTAAATTTTTTGGTAGGTAGTTAAATTTTTTGACTCACTCCTATAGAGACTACGAAAACCCATGACCATGTTTATTCTTGTTACATATCATTTGTTTAAGAAAAGCTCTTGTGTTTTTTTTCTCTAAAATCTATACTATTCTGCCAACAGCACTGATCTTTTACTTACACTCTAAAAATCATTTTCTAAATTCTTGCTACGTATCAATTGTTGAAGAAAAAATCTTGTGACTTTTTTCTAAAATCTATACCTTTTTGCCAACAACATTGCATGAAGGACTCTTTGGTACCCATCAAACTCGTGTGCACTCCACTTAATCTCTAGAGGCACCTTGGGCTCCTGAACTCCGTTGTCAGTGGCATCAACTCGTAAGTCACTAGGTGATGTAAAATCTAGAGGCTTGCCAATCCTAGCATCGAGTTAAGCCTAGGTGAAGGTTGTCAATGCCGAGAACTTTTTATGTGGCCAAGTCAACTCGTGCTCGGCAAGAGGGACGTGCTAAGAAATGTACTAGCTCCTGGGTGATGAAGGACAAAGCATATTTGAGTACCATCCATGTCTTTGAGGCATAGAGCATACGCGTCATGGATAAATGGTGGTGCATCTTGAGGGAAAGGTCACTGAAAAAAACATCTATAATAATAGGTGGATATAAGGGTAAGTAAGGCACTGTCACGTTAGAATACCTATGAAACTCTTGAATATGCAGGATCAACTGCTTTACCCTGTGCTGAGTAATCCTCTCCATGATCATATGCTACTCTTCCTTAGCTCTAGCACCCTCTATCTTAGCCCTGGCCTGCTCAAAAAGTAAAGCATACAAAAAATTGATTATTCTCTCTAATTAGGTATAGCTTAAAGAAATTTATAAGTTTAGGCCTTAATTATAAATCTTTTAAATACAAAGAGAGAGACCTACCAGGCGGATGTCAATATCTCTCGCTTGATGCGCCTCTGTAGTGGCTAACTCTGTCGGGCAATGATGCTCTAAGATGGTAAATCTCTGCTCTCGTCTCTATAGCAACTCCTGTATGAGTCTCTCACCGATAGATGTGGGACTCTACGTGACAAAATCAACCACCATTAATTTCAAAAATATAGAAAAGTAGATATAAAGATGTAAATAGTCAACTATGAAAAAACTAAACAACCAATGAATATGTATAAATACCTAGATATTTGTCAGCATGGATTGTGAAAAAAGACGCACCACATGCTAGATGCTCGCAATGGTACCACACACGTTGATTCTCACCTAAGCGCCTAGTGCCTTGACAATAGACAAAGGTACAAATGGTGGATTTGGAGCAATAATTGTACGTAGGGCTGTGGAGGCCGCCTCCCTTGGTCATGGAGACAACCCTGACTAGCACCACCGTTGGGCCGATGGTTGGTGTAGTCAACCTACTCCCCTAAGACAAACTTTGTATGTAATTACTTCATAAAGTAGATGGGGATTTGGCGGTTGTTTGACATCCTCACATATGCAGTAGCATATCGACTATAGATATGTGCCTGCATATGAGGATGCGAACACTGCGGAATAGTAAGGGGCTTCCCTGTCCTAGGCCACATCCCACGACTATCAAGAAAAATGTCCAAGTATGCTCCATCTCTAATAGGTCCAATCTCACGCACTTGTCGATATGTCAAGTCATGTGGTATTGGAGCAATACGGTGATGTGCTATCCACTCATCTGCATAAGCAACATTATGAAGGCTACTACGGGATGAGAGTATTGCCTCCAAGTTCAACACGATATGTAAAGTAGATGGTGTGTCTCTAGCACTCCGGATAGTCCGCTAACTCATGGTCTATCTTTGCGATGAGGTCCACAATAGAAGAGTGGCCCTCCTCGCATGACCCCATGCTAGACCCTAAGCCTAACATAGACGGATGGGCCAATGTGAAAGGCTAATGTGAAAGGTCCAATGACTAGTGCTAAGAAACACTAATCTAACACTAATGAAGCTCTAAAACACCATTAACGTTGGATTCAAAGCCCACTAATTGCGCTTCAATCCAAGAGAGTAACACAAAGGAAGAGAGATTGAAATGGTGAAAGCGATGCGAGAGAATGAGGGGAAAGAAAAACTTAGGGCTTTTAAAATCTCGTTCAAGGTTACGTGGCATAAATTTTTGGGTTTGCAAAATGAAGGGCCCCAATGTATGTGTGGTTTTAGGGTTTGTAAAAATGAACGGCCCTGATGTATGCGTGGTTTTAGGGTTGGTAAAATGAATGGCTTAGATTTGTTGAGGGTATCTCGATCGAGATACATGGACAGCTTCGATTGTGGCTACATATCTTGAATGAGTTACATTTATGGCTAGGACCGCATCTCAGTATTGAGGTAAATGGACGGTTTGAATTATAACCACGTATCTTGATCGAGATACATTATCTTAGTATCTCAATTTTGAGATATATGAGTAGGTGAGATCGCATCTCACTATCTTGATCGAGATATATCAACATTAGTCGAGATCACATTTCCATATCTCGTTTGAGATATGTGGACGGCCAAGATGGCATCACTGTGCATGTTGAATATACATCCAAGTGGGCATGTCGACTAAGATCCCTTGTGGCATTGACATGGATCCCAGTGGCCTATGTATCTTGATCGAGATATCGAGGTGGCAGTGACGTGTTTTCGTGTGACAGGGACCGTTTACAAACCTTTCGAGGCTGCTCCTTAATCAATGGTATTGAAAGCTAAGATTTGAAATTATATCCATGAATCTGTAAATTTCTACAAAGCTTCAAGCTTTAAAGGCCTCTATTTGTTTGTGCATGTACACATTTTTGCTTCACTATTGTGAAAACCGTATATTCTCATAGCCGAGCACTACCACTTGGGCTTTGTATTTTCTTTAGACATTGAATTCTAGGGTTTATAACCTTAGTAATAATACTTTGGGTAGCCTTTATATGCATACCTACATTGAGAAGCCGATACTATGATACTATCGTACACCTTGACTCTAAGAGATAATATGCACACGGCAAACTCTGTGTTAGGTCATATTGTACACCTTGACTCTAAGAGATAATATGCATACGCCAAACTCTGTGTTAGGTCATATGGGGAGTCTGCTTTGGTAGATTATATAGTGGGATTTATCCCATGCTTCTTTTGTGCATATGGATGTGTTACATCATGAATAAGCATGCACATGTGTGGGTGTACATGAGGAAGGGGATTGGTCCTTCTGTATATCATGTGTGTGTGATAATCTTCGTCATCGATGACACATTTCATAGCCTCATTGACACACTTGATCTAGACATATTGGCCTCATCATCAAAGGCATATCTCTAGAGCCTAAACATGTCCTTGATGGAGCCAGATTTGGACACTGCCGGGGCACCAATCCTGCTTGGATGTTGATTTTGCCGATCTCGGACAATTTGAACCATGCTTAAAGGTTAGACATATCACGAGTCTATGACAATGGCACAAGTTGGGAGGCAAGGTGGTGGATGATGGGTACATCTTTTTGATTTGTGTGAAGTTGGACGAAGGACAATAGGCAAAGAGGGATTGAAGTTAACAAAAGTGAAGGGTTCACGAGAGGCATCATAGATAGGTTCCCTTTTTTTGGATGAAAAGGCAATATAAATATATATTGCTGAAAAAGAAGCGTGTCAAGAAAGCAGCATAACAAACTTTTACCCACCACCAACGACGCAGCAGCTGACCCTTCTGGATAGTGCTTTTAAAAAAAACAAAAAAAGACTCTGGGCAAACACAGGCAGAGATCAGTAGAACTGTTGATGTGGTAGAGAAGCGCCAAGAACCAGGCCCATAGTGTGCGCGCCCAAATATAGTGATTAAGTCTAAGTTTAGCGTCTAAGTTTAGCGAGATGATAGCCAAGAAATAACATCAAATGGTGTGTATATATGATAGTGATCAATCCTTAATAAGAGGTCGGTTTTGCATTACATTAATATATATCTTTGCTGCAGACACACGATGAGTGGTAGTCAGAGATGCATTTCTCTGCTAAATTTTGCAACCATGCTCCTTTCCATCCCAGTGCTCAGCACTGGCTTTTGGCTTGCTTCCAAGCAGGACACAGAGTGCACTAGGTTCCTCCAGACCCCCATCCTCTGCATTGGCTTCTTAATGCTTTTCTTATCAATGGCTGGCTTTGTGGGTTCGTGC